>NC_140020.1:3863724-4158724 GCF_964263955.1 Coregonus lavaretus | reverse complement strand
TGATGGCTGGCGCTAAATACAGGGACATTCTTGAGGGAAACCTGTTTCAGTCTTCCAGAGATTTGAGACTGGGACGGAGGTTCACCTTCCAGCAGGACAATGACCCTAAGCATACTGCTAAAGCAACAATCCAATTGAGAATCTGTGGTATGACTTAAAGATTGATGTACACCAGCGGATCCCATCCAACTTGAAGGAGCTGGAGCAGTTTTGCCATGAAGAATGGGAAAAAATCCCAGTGGCAAGATGTGCCAAGCTTATAGAGACATATCCCAAGAGACTTGCAGCTGTAATTGCTGGGGGGGGTGAATAGTTATGCACGCTCAAGATTTCTGTTTTTTTGTCTTATTTCTTGTTTGTTTCACAACAAAAAATATTTTGCATCTTCAAAGTGGTAGGCATGTTGTGTAAATCAAATGATACAACCCCCCCCCCCCCCCAAATTCCATTTAAATTCCAGGTTGTAAGGCAACAGAATAGGAAAAATGCCAAGGGGGGTGAATACTTCCGCAAGCCACTGTATTTGGTCTCCTCGACTATAGAAGGCTGTAGTGCAGCCTCTGAATGTCATAGAGTCAAACCAAAGATATCCCATATGCATCGGAGCCACGTCTTTCCCCAACATTTTACAGCTTGTTTCTAGCATAAAGCATTGCGGACTAAAGCGTCATTATAGATCGCTTTATATAATCAGGTCCGTAATTTTTTGGGGGACAGTCTTAAGCTAACAAGGGGTAGGCCTATGCTTTCGGCCATTTCCTTTAACAAAAACTACAATTCCCTCACATACCCCCTCAATTCGAGCCCTGGTTTTAACTTAACACACCAAGCCCTGCACTGACACTGAGATATGCATGGTGACTGACAAAATCTATGGATAGTAGACTATAACTTTCTGTCAAACAGGTAGGCCTACCTCTTATTTCTTGAATAGGAAGAAATAGGCTCTGACAAAAAGCCCTCTTGTTGTTAGTAGCCTAAAGTCAAATTGAAATGAAAACTGTTTAAATGAATCAGGCCTTCTCAAATTATTCTACTTTCAGCACCCATGCGCTGTCCATCTCCGTGGTTGCCGCTTCATAGTAATGTAAGTTATGTAAATTACTCGAATATGGCTTATTGTGAGGTCAATAACTCTGATAAATAGCTTCATTATGGGCAATGAAACATATATTGTTTTTATTTAAATCAATTCTAGCAGTAGAAAACTTACCTCCGGTCCTCCTTCTCATCTTCACGCTCTACCTCTCAAACTGAACCGGACACGAGTAGGCCTAGTCCGTGCGCACAGATATTGAATTTTTTGGACAAATAAATCAACAATTTTTGGAAGAAGCCCTTCACTTGCCTCCTGAAGTGGCACCGTACACAGCGGAGCCACTGGTTAGGCAGCACAAAGGGTTTTCGTTGCAAGAGCAGAGCAGGCAAGGGCTCATGATTGGGAAAGTCTATCCATTGCAGTGTGTAATGCAGTGTAGCCTAGTGTTATATGCACCATCCCAGCGGCGCAAAAAAACTTGTTGAGGAAGTACATTTTCTTAGAAATATAACTTTGCCCTCTGCTTCTCCGAGCATGCTCTTCGTATAGCCTAGGCCTATAGTATAGGCTATGGATAATTTGATTGAGACCACACTAGGCGTACTTGATATTGCATGCCCAGCAGAGAATCAGGGATGAGGGGCAGCATCAGGCACACATCGAGATATAATAAGCAACTAATTATCAAACACTGAGCAATATGACATTTAGTCAATTACAAATTACATGACCCTCCCCTGGACAAAATAAAATAAAATACTAAAGCCTCCCCCTGACTGAAATTGAAAAAGCATGACCCTCCCCCATTTTCCTCCGGGTGACAATTGTGTAAATTTCGACCTCACCCTATGTGGTCTGTCTTTGCACTTGGCATTTTGATGACTGGGGTCTGAGAGTTGAACTATGACCTCTGAGCGAGACCAGTGGTGAGAACACTGTATGTAGGAGAGGTTGAAATATCCCTGACCTGAGGCAAGTCTGTTGTTCAAGGGCACAGAGAGAGATAGGAAGGGATAAAAAGCAGTATAGATCTCTTTTTTTACACAGCACTTCTAAAGAGATTATTGACAATGAATATCATTTGTAATTACTCTTATCAGCCAGCCCATGAAATAGGACCCTGGTTGTGCCTATCTTGTTCCAGAACCAATATTGACTGTTTATGTTCATGTCCATTTCTCCCTTTCAGACCATTTGTAGGGGGAGTTTCATCGGACACGGAGACTACATCTCCCACGTCATCTCTGAGATGACTCGTCTTCCCGTCACCAGTTCCAACTCGCTCCGGAAGAGCAGTCCGTCGGCGCGGCAACGGGCCCGCTCCATGGGGCTTCTGGGTGAGCTCGTCGAAGGCGACACGTATCAGTATGAGGAGCTGGGCCAAGAGAAGCGTCATAACGGCGGTAACAGCTACTGGCAGGTACAAAGTGAGAGCGGTAGCCCCAAACTGGCCCCTAAGAAAACCTCCACCCTCCAGCCCAATGGGGTACTGCCTCGGGCAAAGTCGACGCATGAGATGAGCATGACGGCTGGGGATAAACCTGCACCTCTGCCGAAGGGGCCGGTCCCCACGCCCCCTAGAGGAGGAGGCACGGGTCATTATGCAAGTAGCGAAGGGGCCGGACTTATAAATAGGCCGGAACAGCAGATGGGCATGCCGCAAAAGGGCAAAGTAGTCAATCAGAGACCGGCGTCCTGCTATAACCTGCAGACCCTGCAGACGCAGCAGCAGGTCAACATGAGGGTCAAGCCTGGGGTCAGTCACCTGCCGGACCTTCTGACCTCCTCCAAGGATACTTCTCCTCAGAGACCCCACTCGTCCTGTGACCTGAAGGTAAGCCTCTTCCGTTTCCGTTTAGCATTGATATGTTGAAGCAGTGTCTTGTAGGAAGGAAACCTTGTGGTCACCTCAAGACTGGAGCTGCCTACACCTGCCATTGCAGATCACCTGAATTTGTAGTTTGTTGAAGGCCTATGCTAAAATATATTTCCTGTCATATTCCAGATGAATTCATTACCCAATGGCACCAGCAGCCTGATCGCAGGCAAAGGGCGAACCCACAGACCCTTACGTTCCTCCTCCACCTACACCATTGGATTGTTTTCACCCATAGTTCAGGGGGCTACCATGCCCCTACTCCCCAAACAGAACAGCCCATCCCAGCCCCAGCCTTCTCCCACGGGCTCCCCGGCCACCAACTCAACAGGAACCAAGCAGCAACAGCCCAAACCCAAGCTTGGGCCAGAGCCCGAGCCGGCCAAAGTGACCCACGAGCAGTTCAAGGCGGCCCTGCAGATGGTGGTGGACAAGGGCGACCCGCGCACCTTCCTGGAGAACTTTGTGAAGATCGGGGAGGGCTCCACGGGGGTGGTGTGCATCGCCCGCGAGAGGCATAGCGGTCGGCAGGTGGCGGTGAAGATGATGGATCTCCGGAAGCAGCAGCGCAGAGAGCTGCTCTTTAACGAGGTACGCAGTATGTTACTGGGAGGTAAACTGTCAGAATTGGACTGTAAGAAAGGCTAAACTATGTTAGTATATCATTAGGTTGCAGGTTCCTATCCGACCTGAAGGACCAAAACAAGATATGAAACAACATGCATCCATAAATGATATAGAACAGAACAGAGTACATTATTGTATAGTGAGTTGCACTTAACGAAATGTAGAACTCACTACACAGCATGGACTGTGCAGGTTTCTTGGAATTTGAACATTCTGTTCAATAAATCAATGCATGTCTAGTCTGAAAGGTAGATAGACACGGACTTTGTCCCAATGAGCTTGAAAAGCTTCCTTTCGATATCATCTGTCTGTCAAGATTACCTATCTACATGGATAGATTACCTATCTACATGGATAGATTACCTATCTACATGGATAGATTACCTATCTACATGGATAGATTACCTACCTACATGGATAGATTACCTACCTACATGGATAGATTACCTATCTACATGGATAGATTACCTATCTACATGGATAGATTACCTATCTACATGGATAGATTACATATCTACATGGATAGATTACCTATCTACATGGATAGATTACCTATCTACATGGATAGATTACCTACCTACATGGATAGATTACCTATCTACATGGATAGATTACCTACCTACATGGATAGATTACCTACCTACATGGATAGATTACCTATCTACATGGATATATTACCTATCTACATGGACAGGTAAAAGCAAAACGGTGGAAACCAAATCTATTTTCCCATCAGAAGTCATGAAGTAGAGAGAACAAACAAGTTCATTCAAGAATTTTGGGACATAGACACAGTGGCCCTCTAAGCACCTCTTCTCATGTCCATTTGTAACCATAAGGTGGTGATCATGAGGGACTACCGGCACAGCAGCGTTGTGGAGATGTACAGGAGTGCCCTGGTGGAAGAGGAGCTGTGGGTTATCATGGAGTACCTGCAAGGTGGGGCTCTGACCAACGTCGTGTCTGAAACCAGGTAAAGGATCTGTCAATAAGAGGCGCAATGTTGTCAAACTTAAAACACAGAATACTTCCTAGCAACAGTGATGTTTTATTAATCATCAATCAAATTATATATATATATAATTTTGTTATCATTGACTGTAAAGATCTCTCATTATAAACATATGTGTCATGACAGCGTTTTCATAATGCCATGACAATGTACACAAACCAAACCCGTTGGGTAGAATGAGATAGGTAATAGTTTGTTTTGGGAAAATCCCATGTGGTCTAGAAGTTATGTCAAGTAACTGTATTGCCACCCACTCCTGCATACCTTCTTTTGAGTTAATGGAGAAGGATTAAATTGTTATAAATGCCAATGTAAGGGGGGGGGGTCTAACAATAACACAAGTTGGCACGTGTTGCGACAAGATTCCTCTGTAATTGCCTGCTACGTTTTGGTCCACTGGAGAACGGTATAATGTTGATCTGACATAACAAAAGAAGAGAACGATTGACATGATGGATGTTGTCTCAAAGGCTAAAAACGACCATTTTGGATCAAAGGCTGACTAGAGTGTTGGATAACCAGTTTAAGTTGCGTGTCGTTTCACACCAGGCTGAATGAAGAGCAGATAGCCACCGTGTGTGAAGCTGTGCTACAGGCGTTAGCCTATCTCCATTCACAGGGAGTTATCCACCGTGACATCAAGAGTGACTCTATACTGCTCACGCTGGATGGGAGGGTAAGTGCGGCCACATCCAGAAATAATTTATATCCTGTCTGTAACCTCAGAAGCTATGACAAAATATTGCGCTAGTGAGCTTGCTAGCTAACAGGATTTACTCCTGGGCGCAGGAGTGGGTGGGTTTGAATTAACAAAAGTGGCAAAGAAACAGTCGCCAAAAGCCCTTACCCAGCACCTCTACCTATCCATCACCATTTACCAGCCCACCCCTACATATAAACCTTCAGAAACTCAATCACTGAAGACCAAATCTTAAATTGAGATAATGCAAATTGTATTGATATCTATGGGATAAAGTTAAAGGTATGATGAGCATGTATCTCAAGTTGTAATTTCGCCCTTTCAGTCATTTGGAATGTATCCAATAATGTTTATGGCCTTTAAAAAAAAAAAAAAGGTTTTATTTTTTATTATTTTCCAAGATCAAGCTGTCAGACTTTGGATTCTGTGCTCAGATCAGCAAAGACATCCCCAAAAGGAAGTCCTTGGTTGGGACACCATACTGGATGGCTCCAGAGGTCGTGTCAAAGACGCCATATGGAACTCAGGTAACAGAACAACCAACCAAAGCTGTGTTTGTTTGACTGCTAGAGGGTTGTCTCATTCTACAGTATCTGAAAAACGGACCCTTAAAACACATACAGTGAGCTCCAACAGTTTAGGGACAGTGACAGTTGTGTTGTTTTGGCTCTGTACTCCAGCACTTTGGATTTGAAATTATACAACGACTATGAGGTTAAAGCGCAGCCTGTCAGCTTTAATTTGAGGGTATTGTCATCCATATCGGGTGAATCGTTTAGAAATTACAGCACTTTTTGTATATAGTCGCCCCATTTTAGGGGACAAAGGTTTTGGGGCAAATTCAGTTATGTGCATTAAAGTAGTCAAAAGTTTAGTATTTGGTCCCTTTTTCCTAGCACGCAATGATCACATCAAGCTTGTGACTCTACAAACTTCTTGGATGCATTTGCTGTTTGTTTTGGTTGTGTTTCAGATTGTTTTGTGCCCAATAGAAATGATTGGTAAATAATGTATTGGAGACACTTTTATTGTAAATAAGAATATAATATGTTTCTAAACACTTCTACAAAATAATATCATACCCCCACACAAAACAAATATGCTAGCCTCCCCTGTTATTGCAATGGTGAGAATGTAGCATTTTTTGGGGGGTATGATATTTATGCCTCTGTAACTTTCTCATTATTTACGATTCATTCAGGACTATCTGTATTCATGGTAGCATCCACATGAATGTAGACGTGTTTAGAAACATATTATATTCTTATTTACAATAAAAGTGTCTCCAAAATTACACAGTACATTATTAACCATTCATTTCTATTGGGCACAAAATAATCTGAAACACAACCAAAACAAACAACAAATGCATCCAACAAGTTTGTAGAGTCACAAATTGGATGTAATCATTGCGTGCTAAAAATATGGGACCAAATGCTAAACTTTTTACTACATATATAAGTGAATTTGTTCCAATACTTATGGTCCCCTTAAATGGGGGGATTGTGTACAAAAAGTGCTGTAATTTCTAAACCATTCACCCGGTTTGGATAAAAATACCCTCAAATTAAATATGACAGACTGCACTTTAACCTCATGGTCATCGTATCATTAAAATCCAATGTGCTGAGGTATGGAGCCAAAACAACCAAAAATGTGTCACTGTCCCAATATCTTTGGAGCTCACTGTTTTGATTTTACACACACACACACACACACACACACACACACACACACACACACACACACACACACACACACACACACACACACACACACACACACACAGAGAGACTACCTGATCCTGTTATCGTTGCCTACACCTCTCCTTGTGACATCGCCACTTCAGGCCTGATACTCCTTGCACTAGAGAATACTGCCTCAGACAGACAGACAGGATTCTCTGTTACCCACTGAGGTATTTTCTTATCGGGATTTCAACAGAGATGGAGGGATGTGTGTTTGATGTGAGAGAAAGACAGTGTATGTACTGTCACTGAATGTGTGTGATAGTGTGTGCCTTTTCCTGTGATGTTCAATGGATGTGTGTACAGAATGGGTATTATATGGATGAACATTTTGTTTCTTTGGGTGTGTGATTATGTTCCTGTGTCAGTCAGGTGAATGGAAGGTCTCTGGATATGCTGTTTGGGGGTATGTGAGGCTCTGTGTGTGTGTATTTCAGTGTGTGTATGTATTGTAAATGTCTCTGTGATGTCTGGCAGGTGGATGTGTGGTCCCTGGGTATCATGGTGGTAGAGATGGTGGATGGAGAGCCTCCGTACTTCAGTGACACGCCAGTGGCAGCTATGAAGAAACTGAGGGACGAGCCACCACCTACAGTCAGGAACACACAGAAGGTGAAATACATACACAGTTAAAGTCGGAAGTTTACATACACCTTAGCCAAATACATTTAAACTCAGTTTTTCACAATTCCTGACATTTAATCATAGTAAAAATTAGGATCACCACTTTATTTTAAGAATGTGAAATGTCAGAATAATAGTAGAGAGAATGATTTATTTCAGCTTTTATTTATTTCATCACATTCCCAGTGGGTCAGAAGTTTACATACACTCAATTAGTATTTGGTAGCATTGCCTTTAAATTGTTTACTAGGGTCAAACATTTTGGGTAGCCTTCCACAAGCTTCCCACATCAAGTTAGGTGAATTTTGGCCTATTCCTCCTGACAGAGCTGGTGTAACTGAGTCAGGTTTGTAGGCCTCCTTGCTCGCACATGCTTTTTCAGTTCTGCCCACACATTTTCTATAGGTTTGAGGTCAGGGCTTTGTGATGGCCACTCCAATACCTTGACTTTGTTGTCCTTAACCCATTTTGCCACAACTTTGGAAGTATGCTTGAGGTCATTGTCCATTTGGAAGACCCATTTGCGACCAAGCTTTAACTTCCTGACTGATGTCTTGATGTTGCTTCAATATATCCACATAATTTTCCTTCCTCATGATGCCATCTATTTTGTGAAGTGCACCAGTCCCTCCTGCAGCAAAGCACCCCCACAGCATGATGCTGCCACCCCCGTGCTTCACGGTTGGGATGGTGTTCTTCGGCTTGCAAGCTGCCCCCTTTTTCCTCCAAACATAACGATGGTCATTATGGCCAAACAGTTCTATTTTTGTTCATCAGACCAGCGGACATTTCTCCAAAAAGTACGATCTTTGTCCCCATGTGCAGTTGCAAACCGTAGTCTGGCTTTTTTATGGCGGTTTTGGAGCAGTGGCTTCTTCTTTGCTGAGCGGCCTTTAAGGTTATGTCGATATAGGACTCGTTTACTGTGGATATAGATACTTTTGTACCCGTTTTCTCCAGCATCTTCACAAGGTCCTTTGCTGTTGTTCTGGGATTGATTTGCACTTTTTGCACACAAAGTACGTTCATCTCTAGGAGACAGAACGCGTCTCCTTCCTGAGCGGTATGACGGCTGCGTGGTCCCATGGTGTTTATACTTGCGTACTATTGTTTGTACAGATGAACATGGTACCTTCGGGCGTTTGGAAATTGCTCCCAAGGATGAACCAGACTTGTGGAGGTCTACAATTTCTTTTCTGGGGTCTTGCTGATTTCTTTTGATTTTCCCATGATGTCAAGCAAAGATGCACTGAGTTTGAAGGTAGGCCTTGAAATACATCCACATGTACACCTCCAATTGACTCAAATTATGTCAATTAGCCTATCAGAAGCTTCTAAAGCCATGACATCATTTTCTGGAATTTTACAAGCTGTTTAAAGGCACAGTCAACTTAGTGTATGTAAACTTCTGACGCACTGGAATTGTGATACAGGGAATTATAAGTGAAATAATCTGTCTGTAAACAATTGTTGGAAAAATTACATGCACAAAGTAGATGTCCTAACCGACATGCCAAAACTATAGTTTGTTAACAAGAAATTTGTGGAGTGGTTGAAAAACGAGTTTTAATGACTCCAACCTAAGTGTATGTAAACTTTTGACTTCAACTGTAGATACACACACACACACACACACACACACACACACACACACACACACACACACACACACACACACACACATACACACTACACACACTACTCACACTCCATCTCTCTCTCTGTAGATCTCCCCTGTGCTGAAGGACTTCCTGGATCGTATGCTAACACGCGACCCCCAGGAGCGTGCTACCGCTAGCGACCTGCTGGAGCACCCCTTCCTGCTGCAGTGTGGCTCGCCGCGGTGCCTGGTGCCCCTAGTGGAGCGATACCGCAAGCGTATGTCCCGCTGCTGACTCACCCGGACACACATGATCCATGTTGGCCGAAGACTGGGCTGATCCCATGATGTCTGACCCTGGGTTAACAGACGACCTGTCGCTCCATCCACAGCATTGGTATTGAGTCTCAATGCCCACTACAGGAAGTGGATTTACTGTCACACGGTGTGTGGATGGAAGGATACGGAGTCGATCAGAAAATACTCTCTCTCTCTCTCTCTTTATCTTGCTCCTTTTCTCTGGCTCACTTCCTTTACCAGGCCTCGTATCTCTGTCCTCCTCTCTTCTCTTTCTTTCTCTCTCTCTCCTTTTTATTCCACCCGTTATCTCCCTTTTCTCCTCTCTTTTTAAATCTCCATCTTCAAGGAGTGTTTTTCTGACCTGCCGGCTGGTGGATGCAGAGGCACCATTCAAATCCACAAATGGTGGGGTGGCAGCCTGGTACTGGTGGTTACCCACCATTATCATATGACTGATATGAGCGTAATTTATTCATTGTTTACTCATTTAAGCCCATCACTCTTCAGGGAGCATATAGGCCATTGACGATGTCTCCTCTCCATCACACCGTTCTGGGCAGTCTTCTCCAGCTCCTTCCATCCACCACATGTTGTATCCTCGGTGTTTGGCTCAAGCACCCATCTCCAGGTCTTCTACAGACACCCACTTTTGTGTTTTTCTTGCATGTTCCAGGATAAAGCTTGCCTGGGGATGTTGGAGGGGTTTTTCGGAGAGGATATACAATTCCGCGGGGACCTGACTGGTGTGCATGGCTTGGCTACAGCCACAAGGAATCACTTCAGATCCACAAGGGCATCCTCGCTCCCTTGTTGGACAATGTAGGACAGAATGGAATTGGATATCTGAATTTAAGGATTTGTTAATTCTATGCAAAAAGTGCAACAAGCCCCAATGTAGAATCACAGTGTCCTGAACCTTCTGTACTGAAAATCCCCACCATCACTGTCCAATTTGTTCTACTGACTTTGAAATGTAACAATTACTACTGACTTTGGTACTATACTTCTGTTCATTCTGTAAAAAAAAATGAATGACCAGACCCTTTCTACCAGATCACCTAGGGTTCCCCTGGACTTGATCAGGGGAGGATCTACAAAGTTGTCACAAGCAGAAGCTTTGTTTTGGTATTGCTGGAGGAACATGTTTTATAGAATTTCCAAATGGATAAAGTATTTCGGGATATTGCAGATATGAATGTGAGTAGTATAGTAAATAGCATGACTATACTGAGTATAGTAAATGTTCTATTTTGGGACAGGTATCCCCGGTAAAATACTATTTTAATCAGAACCGATCACCTGTATACTTTGGTTGAACAGGTTTTTGACAAATAGTCACACAATATATTGAAATGGCATACAATACGGACATGGGGTAGTTCAAAATCTCAAGACTGGATTGTTGTGTAGCCTGCTGATGTACCCCTGTTAGCTGACTAGCCTACTGATGTACCCCTGTTAGCTGACTAGCCTACTGATGTACCCCTGTTAGCTGACTAGCCTGCTGATGTACCCCTGTTAGCTGACTAGCCTACTGATGTACCCCTGTTAGCTGACTAGCCTGCTGATGTACCCCTGTTAGCTGACTAGCCTACTGATGTACCCCTGTTAGCTGACTAGCCTGCTGATGTACCCCTGTTAGCTGACTAGCCTACTGATGTACCCCTGTTAGCTGACTAGTCTACTGATGTACCCCTGTTAGCTGACTAGCCTGCTGATGTACCCCTGTTAGCTGACTAGCCTGCTGATGTACCCCTGTTAGCTGACTAGCCTACTGATGTACCCCTGTTAGCTGACTAGCCTACTGATGTACCCCTGTTAGCTGACTAGCCTACTGATGTACCCCTGTTAGCTGACTAGCCTGCTGATGTACCCCTGTTAGCTGACTAGCCTGCTGATGTACCCCTGTTAGCTGACTAGCCTACTGATGTACCCCTGTTAGCTGACTAGCCTGCTGATGTACCCCTGTTAGCTGACTAGCCTACTGTTTGCCAACACTGGATATCTATGTATGTCAACACCATTTTCACATGCATTTTTGTCCTTCTCAGAATGTTCTGTATCTGGCCCCGCACAGCAGTTTATATTTTTCATACACTTCAAAAATGTGACTTCACTTTGCACGTTAGTACTTGATGAGTACTGGTATAGGACAAAACCTATGAAAGTACTTCTTTAAATGTTTTACAAATAAATATCTGTGAACAAATACAGTTTTTTTTTTTGCAAATGTCATATTCATTATTATTTAAATACAGTTTATAGGCTTACAACATGACATAAGCATGCTGTTGAATCTGGATAAGAGCCTCTGTTAAATGATCAAATATGTGTACAAGTCATTGCCGTTCAGGTGAGATCATCGATGTCCTAACTGTTCACAGGATACCCTGGATCTGTTTATTTGTCATTTTTTTATCAGGTGTTTTGTGACCGAGCTTTTTGAGACCGTCATTACACCTTATCAAGGCGTCTTTTAATGTAGTGGAAGCACTAAATTATGGTATGGAGTGACAAAGTGTTTCACAGGGTTTAAAATAATATAATGCAGTCATTTCTACAATACACACTATACCAATGTAAAATAAGTTGTCAGGTTTCTCAGAGGGATCTGTTTTAACCTGCCTTGTGTTAATGAGTAAGAAATATGGAAATGATATGGAAAGGATGACAAACAAAGTTTCAGGTAGCAAACAACCCTGTGAATTTCAGCATGACCCAGTTTTCACCTACATAATGTGCGATGAAGTTTCAATGAAAACCCTTTTTGATTTTTATCACTTATAAAGCATGACAAATTGGGTGAAGAAATCAAATAGATGGATATAGATAAAGATATTAAATATGTTTCCTTAACAATAGTTTCCTAATTACAAATGAAATAGCATGTCAGTTAATGTACACAGTATGTAACGTGATTGTTTTTTGTTTCTCATTTTAAGAATGCTCAAGTTGAAGAATGAAGGAGAATGAACCGTCTCAGAAGAGATTTGACACTGCTGTAGGGTTGCAAAGGGACGGAATATTACCGATAACTTTAGAAATGTACCAGTAAACTAACAGAATTTTGGAAACTTGAGTTTTCACAACTTAAAAAATATAAAATAATACAATGTTTTAATATGAAGAAAAAAAAACATCGGAAATATAACCCATCAACTTCGTGAACACTGTTGCTCTTTAATGTGAGTCTCAGCATGGAATATTCTTTATATTTTTTTGTTTTTATTTATTTTACTATGTCAATATATCTTTGTTGTAAATGTTTTGGGGACAAATTGGTGGCAGTTGTGAAAAAAAGTAAATGGAAGAGTTGCAGAGATAATTGGAAATGACGTCATTGTTGATTAGATGTGTTTTTCATTATGAGGCTATTTTCTCCTGAACCACATGGTCTATCTGCTAGAAACGAATGGACATCGTGGAAACAGATATAAAGAAAATATGAATACATTTACATTTCCAAAATGACCTGTTAATCACCAACATTTCTGAAAATTCCTAAATAACTTTGGTAAATTACCGGGAGTTTTACAACCCTACACTGCTGTCAATTGATCTGGCATATGGCAGACAATGCTTTTTTGTGTCCCTGACAGCCACTAAAGAATATAATTTCTTCAACATTTTCCAGAGTCAGAAACTGTGGAATTAAACAGTGTGTCCCTTTCCTGAAATCATAATTTCATTTGAATCAATTCAACTGTGAATATGAACTTAGGTGGTACATGGACATTTAGATGATATCAAATGCACTGGACTTTTCTTAATGCAGTCTTCTGAAGAGAGAGGTTTATGCTATAGCAAAGCGGTTTCAAAAGCCCTGTGTGTGACACTCTGTAAAACTTATCTCGGAATTAAGGACGGAGAGTGCTTGTAAGTGTGCTGGAGTGACGCATGGCAGGCTAGTGAGGCACTTTGTGATGATAGGCCTTGTTATCAACATACTCTTCAAGAGTCATTGAGAATATAAGGCAATGCATGTTCTCAGTTTCTATAATTAGGTATGGCAAAATAGCTAAACTCCAATTGTGGCAGCAAGAATATAGGGTTAATCATCTATGTTCAGAGTTGTGGATTACATAGTAATCATCTATGTTCAGAGTTGTGGATTATATAGTAATCATCTATGTTCAGAGTTGTGGAGTATATAGTAATCATCTATGTTCAGAGTTGTGGATTATATAGTAATCATCTATGTTCAGAGTTGTGGAGTATATAGGGTTAATCATCTATGTTCAGAGTTGTGGAGTATTTAGGGTTAATCATCTATGTTCAGAGTTGTGGAGTATATAGTAATCATCTATGTTCAGAGTTGTGGATTATATAGTAATCATTTATATTCAGAGTTGTGGATTATATAGTAATCATCTATGTTCAGAGTTGTGGAGTATATAGTAATCATCTATGTTCAGAGTTGTGGAGTATATAGTAATCATCTATGTTCAGAGTTGTGGAGTATATAGTAATCATCTATGTTCAGAGTTGTGGATTATATAGTAATCATCTATGTTCAGAGTTGTGGAGTATATAGTAATCATCTATGTTCAGAGTTGTGGATTATATAGTAATCATCTATGTTCAGAGTTGTGGAGTATATAGTAATCATCTATGTTCAGAGTTGTGGATTATATAGTAATCATCTATGTTCAGAGTTGTGGAGTATATAGTAATCATCTATGTTCAGAGTTGTGGAGTATATAGTAATCATCTATGTTCAGAGTTGTGGATTATATAGTAATCATCTATGTTCAGAGTTGTGGAGTATATAGTAATCATCTATGTTCAGAGTTGTGGATTATATAGTAATCATCTATGTTCAGAGTTGTGGAGTATATAGGGTTAATCATCTATGTTCAGAGTTGTGGAGTATTTAGGGTTAATCATCTATGTTCAGAGTTGTGGAGTATATAGTAATCATCTATGTTCAGAGTTGTGGATTATATAGTAATCATTTATATTCAGAGTTGTGGATTATATAGTAATCATCTATGTTCAGAGTTGTGGAGTATATAGTAATCATCTATGTTCAGAGTTGTGGAGTATATAGTAATCATCTATGTTCAGAGTTGTGGATTATATAGTAATCATCTATGTTCAGAGTTGTGGAGTATATAGTAATCATCTATGTTCAGAGTTGTGGATTATACAGTAATCATCTATGTTCAGAGTTGTGGAGTATATAGTAATCATCTATGTTCAGAGTTGTGGATTATATAGTAATCATCTATGTTCAGAGTTGTGGAGTATATAGTAATCATCTATGTTCAGAGTTGTGGAGTATATAGGGTTAATCATCTATGTTCAGAGTTGTGGAGTATTTAGGGTTAATCATCTATGTTCAGAGTTGTGTAGTATAAAGTAATCATCTATGTTCAGAGCTGTGGAGTATATATACTGAAGAAAAATATAAACGCAACATGCAAGAATGTCAATGACTTTACTGAGTTACAGTTCATATAAGGAAATCAGTCAATTGAAATAAATAAATTAGGCCTTAATCTATGGATTTCACATGACTGGGGAATACAGATATGCATCTGGTCACAGATACCTTTAAGAAAAAAAGTAGGGACATGGACCAGAAACTCAGTAGGTTGGACCTGGAACACGCTGTCGTACAAGTCGATCCAGAGCATCCCAAACAGCTCAATGGGTGACACGTCTGTGAGTATGCAGGCCATGGAAGAACTGGGACATTTTCAGCTTCCAAGAATTGTGTACAGATCCTTGCGACATGGGGCAGTGCATTATCATGCTGAAACACGAGATGATGGCGGCGGATGAATGGCACGACAATGGGCCTCAGGATCTCGTCACGGTATCTCTGTGCATTCAAATTGCTATCGATAAAATGCAATTGTGTTTGTTGTCTGTAGCATATGCCTACCCATACCATAACCCCACCGCCACCATGGGGCACTCTGTTCACAACTTGGACGTAATGACAAATTCTCTAAAACGACATTGGAGGAGGCTTATGGTAGAGAAATGAACATTAAATTCTGGCAACAGCTCTGGTGGACATTCCTGCAGTCAGCATGCCAATTGCACGCTCCCTCGAAAATGTATAGGATTTTTTATTTCAGCTCATGAAACATGGGACCAACACTTTACATGTTGCGTTTATATTTTTGTTCAGTGTTTTTCAATCCTATTACCTTTTCAAAATACATACAATTTAGCATAGTCCTTTTAGAGAGGCAGTGGTATAGTCATCTAAAATGTGACATCTGTAAAGAAAAAGACTTCAACACAACTGGTGTCTGTACCAAGTCCTATGTAATGGTGCTGGTTTTAAAGGTCCAATGCAGACATTTTTTAAAATCTCAATATCAAATCATTTCTGTGTAACATTTAAGAACCTTACTGTGATTGTTTTTAAAAAGAAACAAAAATATATTCTTAGCAAAAAGCAATTTCTTAAGCAAGAGTTTTGCTATGACTGTCTGGGAGTGGTCTGAGTGGAGATGGGAAAATGAGCTGTTATTGGCAAAGAGGTTTGGAACTAATTTACCGCCTGGTGATGTCACCAGGCAGGCCAAAACTCCATCCCACCACGACAGACTGAAATTTCAGGCGGTCTTTTCAACAAACTCTTACACTAAAACGGCATTATCATAATTTTCACAATATCACTATTATTCCAACCTCATAGTGGAAATATACATAAAACACAGAGAAATCTAGTTTTTGACTGCACTGGGCCTTTAATTAATCACAAACAAACACAATATCAATAATTTCGTTATTATGATGCATTTACCTTTTACCATGTAATTGTCCAGTAGATGCTAGGTAACTACCAGACTGCAATATACAGTAGAATAGAACTAAATAACCTCTACACGACTTGTTATGTGCAGACCTGAGACACTGAAACACTCCATTAAAAAGGCCAGAGTGCCTTTGTGTGCTGTGCTATTTGGAGGGCATTGTTGAGTGGAGATGAGCCGAGACAGCTTGCTTTGTGAGAGCTGTGAGAGGTGTCTATGTCATCTCTTAGATAGGGTCCTCGGCATGCAGCCGACCACAGATAAGGAACCTATTCAGCCGAACCACCGTGACACTACTATTCAGCTAAACACAGCAATATCTACTGTCATTTATGATATTTCTCAAAGTTTTCCAATTTTGTGTGATACTCTTGCATAATACAGTTCATAATAACAAATATGAATGGACACCCAATGCTAAAGAGCTACAGTAAACCTTCAGGGTAGGTCTATTAGGCAGAGCTGTGTGGAATGTCTTTCAAGGAGGGTGAAAGGCGGGAGATAAGCAGAGACATGTCACTTTCCCTAAAATGGATACTAACAGCTAAAGGTCTTGGAAACTGCTCCCAAGGCACTTCTCAGTCTTGGGATAAAATTAGGTTCTTTTTTTTGTCATGCCACCAGCTACATCCTAATTTGGCCTTCGGTCCCCCTTTATAAGGATCAGACAGCAGAGATGAGCTCGCAGTTACCCACAGAGTCAACAGAAACAAGATATTTGCTCTGTGTCCACCCCAACTGATTATCTCTTTGTCTGTGGACCTCAACCAGCAACAATGGGTGATGCTCTCATGGCCGAGTTTGGGAAGGCTGCTCACTTTCTGAGGAAGTCGGACAAGGAGCGCCTGGAAGCCCAGACCAGAGCTTTTGACATCAAGACCGAGTGCTTCGTGGTTGATGACAAAGTGGAATATGTCAAGGGGCAGATCCAAAGCAAAGAGGGGGGAAAGGTGATCGTAAAGAGGGAGGACCAGACTATCGTGACCGTCAAGGAGGTGGACGTCCATCCCCAGAACCCGCCAAAATACGATAAAATCGAAGACATGGCCATGTTCACCTTCCTCCACGAGCCAGCTGTGCTGTTTAACCTCAAAGAGCGTTACGCAGCCTGGATGATCTACACCTACTCAGGGCTGTTCTGTGTGACAGTGAACCCATACAAGTGGCTTCCTGTCTATGACTCTGAGGTGGTGTCTGCCTACAGGGGGAAGAAGAGGACTGAAGCCCCCCCTCACATCTTCTCCATCTCAGACAACGCCTACCAGTATATGCTTACTGATCGGGAGAACCAGTCTGTTCTTATCACCGGAGAATCCGGTGCTGGGAAGACTGTCAACACTAAGAGAGTCATCCAGTACTTTGCCAGCATTGCAGCAGTTAGTGGGGTTAAGAGGGATCCAAGCAAGGGCACCCTGGAAGATCAAATCATCCAGGCTAACCCTGCACTGGAGGCTTTCGGTAATGCCAAAACACTGAGAAATGACAACTCATCACGTTTCGGCAAATTCATCCGTATTCACTTCGGGACCAGTGGGAAACTGTCCTCTGCCGACGTAGAGACTTACCTTCTTGAGAAGTCCCGTATCACCTTTCAGCTCAAAGCTGAGAGGAACTACCATATTTTCTTCCAGATATTGTCCAATCAAAAGCCAGAGCTGTTGGACATGCTGTTAATCACCAACAATCCATATGACTACTCCTACATCTCTCAAGGAGAGGTAACAGTAGCATCCATCAATGATTCTGAGGAACTGATGGCCACTGACAGTGCCTTCGATGTACTCGGCTTTACTGCAGAGGAGAAACAGGGGGTCTACAAGTTGACAGGTGCCATCATGCACTACGGCAACATGAGGTTCAAACAAAAGCAGCGGGAAGAGCAGGCAGAGCCTGACGGTACAGAGGCTGCTGACAAGTCAGCTTACCTAATGGGGATCAACTCTGCAGATCTGATTAAAGGACTTTGCCATCCCAGAGTCAAGGTTGGCAATGAGTATGTCACCAAAGGTCAAGGTGTAGATCAGGTCTACTACTCCCTCGGTGCATTGGCTAAGTCAGTGTATGAAAAGATGTTCAACTGGATGGTGGTGAGAATCAACCACTCCCTTGACACAAAACAGGCTCGCCAGCATTTCATAGGCGTACTGGACATTGCTGGTTTCGAGATCTTTGACTTCAACACCTTTGAACAGCTCTGCATCAACTTCACAAATGAGAGACTGCAACAGTTCTTCAATCATCACATGTTTGTGCTCGAGCAAGAGGAGTACAAAAAGGAGGGCATTGACTGGGAGTTCATCGACTTTGGGATGGACTTGCAAGCTTGCATTGACCTCATTGAAAAGCCACTTGGGATCATGTCAATTCTAGAGGAAGAGTGCATGTTCCCCAAGGCCAGTGACCAGACCTTTAAGGCTAAGCTATATGACAACCATTTGGGCAAGAATAGAATGTTTCAGAAGCCAATTCCAGGTAAGGGCAAGGCAGAGGCACACTTTGCCCTGCTCCACTATGCTGGCACTGTTGATTACAATATTTCTGGCTGGCTGGTGAAGAACAAAGATCCATTGAATGAAACAGTGTGTGGTCTTTACGCAAAATCCTCCCTCAAGCTGTTGAGTCATCTTTTTGCCATCATAGCAACGGAGGGAGGTGACAAAGGTGGTGGAAAAGGAGCCAAAAAGAAAGGGTCTGCTTTCCAGACTGTATCTGCGCTTCACAGGGAAAACCTAAACAAGCTGATGAGCACCCTGAAAACCACCCATCCCCACTTTGTCCGCTGCTTAATCCCAAATGAGAGCAAAACGCCAGGGATCATGGACAATTGCCTTGTGATGCACCAGCTTCGCTGTAATGGTGTGCTGGAGGGCATTCGAATCTGCAGAAAGGGCTTCCCAAACAGAGTCCTCTATGGCGACTTCAAACAGAGATATAGAATCCTGAATGCATCCGTCATTCCTGAGGGCCAATTTATTGACTCCAAGAAAGCTGCTGAAAAGCTGCTGGGTTCATTGGATATTGACCACACTCAGTACCGGTTTGGCAACACCAAGGTCTTCTTCAAAGCAGGCTTGCTGGGTACATTGGAGGAGATGCGAGACGAGCAACTCTCCCGCATCATTACCATGATCCAGGCCAATGCCAGAGCCATCCTCATGAGGGCAGAGTACCAGAAGCTTGTGGAACGCAGGGATGCTCTAATGGTCATCCAGTGGAACCTTCGCGCCTTCTTAGGGGTTAAGAACTGGCCCTGGATGAAGATGTTCTTCAAAATCAAGCCACTGCTGAAGAGTGCTGAGTCTGACAAGGAGATGGCAAACATAAAGGATGAGTTCACTAAGCTCAAAGAGGCCTTTGAGAAATCCGAAGCAAGACGGAAGGAGCTTGAGGAGAAAGTGGTGAGTATTCTCCAAGAGAAGAATGACCTGCTCCTACAATGCCAGTCTGAGCAGGACACACTAACAGATGCTGAAGAGCGCTGTGAGCAGCTCATAAAGAGTAAGATCCAAATGGAAGCCAAATTGAAAGAACTGACAGAACGTATGGAGGATGAAGAGGAGATGAATGCAGATCTCACAGCAAAGAAACGCAAGCTGGAGGATGAGTGCTCTGAGTTGAAGAAAGATATAGATGACCTTGAGCTGACATTAGCCAAGGTAGAGAAAGAGAAACATGCCACAGAGAACAAGGTGAAGAACCTCACAGAGGAGATGGCTTCCCAGGATGAAAACATCATGAAGCTGACCAAAGAGAAGAAGGCACTGCAGGAGGCTCATCAGCAGACACTCGATGACCTACAGAGTGAGGAGGACAAAGCCAACACCTTGACTAAAGCTAAAGCTAAGCTGGAGCAACAGGTGGATGACCTTGAGGGCTCCCTGGAACATGAAAAGAAAGTCAGAATGGAGCATGAGCGCTCCAAGAGAAAGCTTGAGGGAGACCTAAAACTGAACCAAGAGAATTTGATGGATTTGGAGAACGACAAACAGCAGCTGGAGGAGAAACTCAAGAAGAAAGATTTTGAGATGAGCAGCCTGACTGGAAAGATTGAGGATGAGCAGGTGGCTGGAGTTCAGCTCCAGAAGAAACTGAAGGAAAACCAGGCACGAATCGAAGAGCTTGAAGAGGAGTTGGACGCTGAGCGAGCAGCCCGAGCCAAAGTGGAGAAGCAGCGGTCTGATCTCTCCCGTGAGCTAGAGGACATAAGTGAGCGTTTGGAGGAAGCGGGAGGGGCCACATCTGCCCAGGTGGAGCTCAACAAGAAGAGGGAGAATGAATTTCTGAAGCTTCGCAGGGACCTGGAGGAATCCACGCTTCAACATGAGGCCACTGCTGCATCCTTGAGGAAGAAGCATGCGGACAGTGTGGCCGAACTGGGTGAGCAAATCGACAACCTCCAGCGTGTCAAGCAGAAGCTAGAGAAAGAGAAGAGTGAGCTGAAGCTGGAGCTAGACGACCTGTCCTCAAATATGGAGAGTGTGGTGAAGGCCAAATCCAACATGGAGAAGATGTGCCGATCGATGGAAGACAATATGAATGAATACAAGACCAAGTATGAGGAGGCCCAGAGGTCCCTCAATGACTTCTCCTCACAGAGGGCCAGGCTGCTCACTGAAAATGGAGAGTTGGGACGTCAATTGGAGGAGAAAGAGTGCCTGATTTCTCAACTCACCAGGGGCAAGAACTCCTACACCCAGCAGGTGGAGGATATGCGCAGGCAGCTCGAGGAGGAGGTCAAGGCAAAGAATTCACTGGCCCATGCTGTGCAGTCTTCCCGTCATGACTGTGACCTGCTCAGAGAACAGTTTGAGGAGGAGCAGGAGGCCAAGGCAGAGCTGCAGAGGGCGTTATCCAAGGCCAACACTGAAGTGTCCACATGGAGGGCAAGGTATGAGACTGATGGAATCCAGAAAACTGAGGAGCTGGAGGAAGCTAAAAAGAAGTTAGTCCAACGGCTGCAAGAAGCAGAGGAGGCTGTGGAGGCTGTGAATGCAAAGTGTTCCTCCCTCGAAAAGACCAAGAGTCGCCTCCAAAATGAAATCGAGGACCTGATGTTGGATCTTGAAAGATCTAATGCAGCATCTGCAGCTCTGGACAAGAAGCAGAGAACCTTTGACAAAGTCATGGCTGAGTGGAAGCAGAAGTATGAGGAGTCACAGTGTGAGCTTGAGGGTTCCCAGAAGGAGGCTCGGTCTCTCAGCACTGAGCTCTTCAAATTGAAGAATGCATATGAGGAATCCTTGGATCACCTGGAGACCATTCAAAGGGAGAACAAGAACCTGCAGGAGGAGATCTCTGACATTACTGATCAACTTGGTGAGGGAGGGAAAAGCGCCCATGAATTGGAGAAACTTCGGAAGCAGCTGGAGCAAGAGAAAGCAGAGCTCCAGTCAGCACTGGAGGAGGCGGAAGGTTCCCTGGAGCACGAAGAGGGCAAGATCCTTCGGGCACAGCTGGAGTTCAACCAGGTGAAGGCGGATATTGAGCGCAAGCTGGCCGAGAAAGATGAGGAAATGGAACAGGTTAAGAGAAACTACCAGCGCATGGTGGAGTCACTGCAGACCTCCCTCGAGTCTGAGACCAGGAGCCGCAACGAGGCCCTGAGAGTCAAGAAGAAGATGGAGGGTGACCTCAACGAGATGGAGATCCAGCTTAGCCAAGCCAACAGACAGGCGGCTGATGCCCAAAAGCAGCTTAAGAGCATCCAGTCATACCTGAAGGATACCCAGCTGCAGCTGGATGACTCTACACATGAGAATGAAGACCTGAAGGAGAACATTGCACTTTTGGAGCGCAGGAACAATCTGTTCCAAGCGGAGCTGGAGGAACTTCGGGGCGTTCTTGAGCAGACAGAGCGTGGCCGCAAGCTGGCCGAACATGAGCTCACCGAAGCCACAGAGCGCATGCAGCTCCTGCACTCTCAAAACACCGGCCTCATCAACCAGAAGAAGAAACAAGAGGCTGATCTGCTCCAACTGCAGACCGAGGTGGAGGAAGCGGTACAGGAGAACCGCAATGCTGAAGAGAAGGCCAAGAAGGCCATTACCGATGCAGCCATGATGGCTGAGGAGCTGAAGAAGGAGCAGGACACTAGCGCCCACCTGGAGCGCATGAAGAAGAACATGGAGCAGACCATTAAGGACCTGCAGCACCGTCTGGATGAGGCGGAACAAATCGCAATGAAGGGTGGGAAGAAGCAGCTCCAAAAGCTGGAGGGACGCATCAAGGAGTTGGAGAGTGAGCTGGAGGCGGAGCAGAAGAGGGGCACAGAGTCCATCAAGGGGGTGCGCAAGTACGAGAGGCGCATCAAGGAGCTCACCTACCAGACGTCGGAGGATCGCAAGAACATGGCTCGCATCCAGGACCTGGTGGACAAGCTGCAGCTGAAGGTGAAGTCCTACAAGCGTGCCTCCGAGGAGGCGGAGGAACAGGCCAACGCCAACCTGGCCAAGTTCCGCAAGCTGCAGCATGAGCTAGAGGAGGCTGAAGAGCGAGCAGACATCGCCGAGTCTCAGGTGAACAAACTCCGGGCCAAGACCAGGGACGGGTCCGGCAAGAAGGGCTTGGATGAGTGATGAGGTCCCAAAACAGCAATATCACAGGTGTGTTGATTAAAACAATTATAACTTTTTTTCTCACAATGACACTATAGAGCAGAATGTAGGATTTGAAGAATATAACCCGTATTCCAGACAATGAGTACGTTTTACATGCATACTTATAATTCATTATGACTTACTTACTCTGATTATTTTAATCGGCGTAAAGGCCATAAGCGAAGTAAGCATAAACCGATTAAAACACCTAGATTTTTTTAGCAATCTTTCAAATTATTACCTTAATCGGAGTTCCTGCTGTGTATTTGATCTGCACATATGCTATCACCAGCAGTGCGAGCCTCCCTCTTTGGCGCGAGTGAAGTGAGTTTGGAAAATCCGAAAGTATGCATCATATAAATTATTTTCAGATGCAAACTTATATGTCCAAACTCAGAATCCAATAGGCTTCCCAAAAAGTATATGATCACTGTGATAAAACGTTTACGTTGATAGGGTATTTTCTGCTTTTTTCAGTCCCATCAGGTTGCCTGATTTACAGCTGTCCATGTAAACCAGATTATAAGGGAAATCGATCTTCTTGCAAAGCATGTAAATGTTTTAATCACACTATTATAGCAATGAGAGTAATCACAATAATCATATTATTGGGCGGCAGGTAGCTTAGTGGTTAAGAGCGTTGTGCCAGTAACCGAAAGGTCGCTGGTTCTAATCCCCGAGCCGACTAGGTGAAAAATCTGTCGATGTGCCCTTGAGCAAGGCACTTAACCCTAATTGCTCCTGTAAGTCGCTCTGGATAAGAGCGTCTGCTAAATGACTAAAATGTAAATGTATTGAATGCATGTACATTTACCTAATTATTTAAGAGGAATAGGCTTCATCGGTTTAAGAATACATACCTAATTCCAATGCCCTAAATAATTTCCCTGTGCTACATCAATCACGTTGTATTGTAACTACACAATTAAAGTGAAATGTGAATACCATGGTCGGTTATGATAATTACTAAAATGTCACGCTTAGGGCTTATGCATGTCTTTACCGTGTTGTACACAGGTTTAAACTATACAGCAGGAAGATGCATTGGTGGATTTGTAAGTGTGGCTTCATGTCTAGTAAGTCTAACATGTCCTGTTGTTTTTGAGGACAGTGTGTAAACCGTAGCGGGGAGATGCTGTGTAATATTGGTGATCTAAAGCAGAGAAAAGGATGGGAAATGTTTTGATGTCAATAAAAGATGTTTCCTTAAATTATTTTGTCTGATATATAACTCCCATGTTGTCTATTGATCCTTTAACTCAAAACATGAGTTACTGTAAGCCTTTCATTTGAAATAAGCCATTGATTTGATTCTGTTCCAGTAATGTGTCCATTATCAATGTAACAATACCGAATTGTCTCCACATTTTTAAAGTACATTGGAAATGAATGCTGCCAACTGTGCACCATAACATCTTAAATCCTTCAAAGACTGAAATGAAACTATCAACATTGTAATACAAATAGGAAAATATCGCACTGCTCTGCACATTGCATAATGTATCCTCTGGTTTTTCTGAGGATTACGTAACTTGATGAATACTCTACAGTTTGAGGAAGTTAACACACTTGGCAGGTGTATCATACATCAGAATACAAGGAAAACAGGGTAACAGGCCTGTACTCGATCCCAACCCCACAGCTTCTCTTCAAACAAGGGAGAGAGAATCTTGTCAGACCAGACTGAAACTGTCACTGTAACTGTGCTGGGTTTGGTTCAAAAGCATTCATTTTTTGTTATGTAAAACCTTACAATAGTTCAATTTAGCACCATTTTGGAAAAAGTATTATTTTGATCTTGCAATGTCAAAACAGTAAGGTTAAAAAGCAACACAAGCATGATCACGGAGGCCTGCTTATCTATATAGCCAAAGGCTATATAGGCCAAATACAGGTACGCTCAGTCACACACCAATCCGATCAGACATAGCCAAACAAACGTATTGCTCTTGTTTTGGCAGTGTCTGAGGCAGAACTGCGTTATATCCTGCCCCTTTTTTATTGGGGTTATATCTCTTTAAAATGAGCGGGTTCATTCCCTACATGTAAATAGATCTATCGCTCTACTGATACAAACATGAATCAGGCATTCAATGACATTGCACCGTATTTTAAATTGTGTCAATTGTATTCTAGCTGATCAGTGACAGCATATATTGACCAACACTGACCTCTAGAGGGGTTTATGGGAAATGTTTGTGGTTCGTAAAAACTACTGTACAAAGAAAATTAATAACACTAATAACATTTACATTTTACATGTTAGTCATTTAGCAGACAGAATGTGAAACACATTCATAGTACTCACGGTAAAGACAAACAAAACATGTATTTAATTTAAATGTAATTCTTTTTTAATTCTGACATTGTATGGAGAAGTGTCATATAGCCTAGTTCTACACAGTGCCCTGGGTTGAAATATGGTACCAACACAACAGTAATATAAAACCATAGCCTACTCAATCAACAGCCATTTTGTTGATTTAATGTTGTGTGTGTGTGTGTGTGTGTATGTGTGTGTGTGTATTTGGGAATGTGTGTGTGTGTTTGCGTGTGTGCGCGCAGTAAATTTACAGTTGATCATCCAAATGGGATGAATATTATTATGATTCGGAAGTCATGGGATATACTTCTATTTGTGCTCTAGTGTAGGACAAAAACAGGGCAGTGGTATGAAGATGTCCTAAAATGTCCTTTCATTCTTATTAAACACGTGATGACTAAAATGACTAAATTATGAGAAAAATCATATGAAAACAACGTTTAAATGAATCAGGGAATTAATTGAAAATGACAGGATATCTTGTGTTACCAGGGCACGTGCTAAAGATGACAGTGATAACGGCGTGTCACATTTTTACAAAGAGCAGAACCTGCCCCCTTTCAAGGCTGTTTTGGTGTCTGTCTCATGTCATCCACCCTCCCAGTATATGGTATGCTGCTATAGACACAAGCATACACACACATTTGTGCACGCACACGAATTGACAGATAAAAGGTGCATGCACACACGGACATACACACCCAAACACACACACACAGACAACAAGGTTTCGGCCCGCATTGCGTTTCCACACTATTATGCCTCTCCCTCTCTGATCTCCTCTGGTTGAGGTGGTTGGGGGTGAAAAGAGAGAGAGAGAGACAGTTGCCTGTTTGATGTGCAGACGGTGGGCCATTAGAACCAGGCACTAGAGATGCACCTCATTCTGGCAGGAGATGGTGATGTCACAATTAGCCTCTAGACAGACGGGCTGCTTGCTTAGCTTGCGATGCTCCAAGGTCTGGGATACCTGAGACTACATCACTATCAGTAGCTAACAGCGAAAAAAATAGGCCAGTTAGGCCAACTTGTCCTACTAAGGTGAAAAACATTGGATTGGTGTAAACATGGGCGAGAAAGAGTTTCCTTCCGTCATATTTTTTTACACCAGTCTCAGCACTATTCCTTTTAAATCCAAGTCACATTGCAATTGACTTTATAATTGAAAGGACCAATCAGCAGGTAAAATAATAACAAAGCCGATTCTCCGCCACTGTTTCGGTAAAAAGCTGAGGGATGGGGTTGGAGAATTGTAACCACTCTAAAATTAACAGACAGACCTATGGATGCAAGGACTGACCCTCCAAGATATCAACATTATAGTTTTAACCATGTTTTGAGGCTGTACAGTGTTTGTTTACATTTACAAACATTGAAGTAAAACAAGCTTATATTTTGGGTTCTGATGGGGAACGACAGTCAAACTAAGCTTATGAGGCATTTATAAGTTATATTCTTCAAGAATCAATGTGTACAGATAATTAATTTATAAGTAAAAAAAATTGATGTAGAAATTGCTGATTGCCCCTTTAAACCTATGACCTGACTCATCATATTATGCATTGCTGTCCCCCAGACATCCCAGAAAAAACAAGAAAAAACGATACAACATAAATGTCTCCTAGCCACACATGCTTTCTCTCCCTAACACTAATACTAAAACTGAAATGTAATCATATGAAAACAAAATATAAATCCTTTTATACAATTAAAATTAAATAAATACTAGCAAATCAGGTCTGAAAACTAACTGAAATTAAACTGAATTCCAAATAAAAAAAACTAATAGAAATACAAAGTAAAAAGAACAAAACGATAATAACTTTGGGATGCACACATACAGGCAGGCAGGCAGGCAGGCAGGCAGGCAGGCAGGCAGGCAGGCAGGCAGGCAGACATACATTCTTGTCAAACACCTCAAACCTGTCAAACAGGACACTTCTTCATGTAAGATATGAAACATAGATTGTGTAGCCATACACACGTGCTGAAATAACATGAATGAAAAACAATAGTAAAATATACCTAACCACATTTTAAATGAAAATCAGTCAATTCAAATAAATTCATTAGGCCCTAATCTATGGATTTCACATAACTGGAAACAGATATGTATCTATTGGTCACAGATACCTTAAACAAAAGGTCAGGGCTTGGATCAAAAAACCAGTCAGTATCTGGTGTGAACACCATTTGCCTCATGCAGCGCAACACATCTCCTTCGCATAGAGTTGATCAGGCTGTTGATTGTGGCCTGTGCGATGTTGCTGGATATTGGCGGGAACTGGAACACGCTGTCGTACACGTCGATCCAGAGCATCCCAAACATGCTCAATGGGTGGTAACATGTCTGGTGAGTATGCAGGTACTGGGACATTTTCAGCTTCCAGGAATTGTGTACAGATCCTCGCGACATGGGGCCGTGCATTATCATGCTGAAACATGAGGTGATGGCGGCGGATGAATGGCACTACAATGGGCCTCAGAATCTCGTCACTGTATCTCTGTGCATTCAAATTGCCATCAATAAAATGCAATTGTGTTTGTTGTCCGTAGCTTATGTGTGCCCATACCATAACCCCACCGCCACCACGGGGCACTCTGTTCACAACGTTAACATCAGCAAACCGCTCGCCCACACGACGCCATACACGTGGTCTGCGGTTGTGAGGCCGGTTGGACCTACTGCCAAATTCTCTAAAACGACATTGGAGGTGGCTTATGGTAGAGAAATTAACATTACATTCTCTGGCAACAGCTCTGGTGGACATTCCTGCAGTCAGCATGCCAATTGCACGCTCCCTCAAAACTTGAGGCATGTGTGGCATTGTGTTGTGTGACAAAACTGCACATTTTAGAGTGGCTTTTTATTGTCCCCAGCACTAGGTGAACCTGTATAATGATCATGCTGTTTAATCAGCTTCTTGATATGCCACACCTGTCAGGTGGATGGATTATCTTGGCAAAGGACACTAATAGGGATGCAAACAAATTTGTGCACAAAATTTGAGAGTAATAAGCCTTTTGTGCGTATGGAAGATTTCTGGGATCTTTTATTGCTAATACAAAATAACCTTCAGTGTGTCTGGCTTGTGGGCATTGGTTAATTGGCTGTAATTGAGTGTCCTGGCAGCACCAAAGAGTCCTGGCCCGTGCCCATGCAGTCTGCCCTCGGTTCCTCCTCCCCTGAGTTTATAGTGCCCAGCCACTTTATTACCCAACCCCGCTGCTCAAGGGCCACCAAGGGATTCTGTCTCTCTCTCTCTCACACACACACACACACACACACACACACACACACACACACTTGTTACCGTGTCACAAGATGCCAAAAGCGTAAAACCTACGTAAAGACAGGAAATGATGTCACAGGAGTATTGACAGATGGGCTAACTATAGCTCTAAAGAGGACATCATGATGTCATGATAGCGGCCATGTTCCAGACAGATTTGGAGGCCACCTGCTGAGCACCAAAATGGATACAAGTGGATTGGCAATCTGCAGTGACTGGTTACATCTGTCACTCTAACACACAGATCACTAGTTACACATGAATGAGCATACTCACTCACTCAAAAAAAACGAAAAAAAGTACACATAGGCCTACATTTCACACACTTGCAGGAATAACCCCCCCCCCCCACCAACCACACACACACACCCTCCCCCCCTCTGGAGGATGAAACGCAGAGGAGCAAAATGTGAGCTGGAGGCTGTCGCCATTGGAGACTGTCACCAGGGGAGACAGACTGACTGACGTAGGCCTGCTGTCTGTCAGCAACATTAATCCAGTGGCCCCTGTCTCTGCCTCCCTGGTGACAGATAATGATACTATGATGCTCCACAATGACCTTGAAAATACTAAAGCATCAATGATTGATCACCAAATCCAATTTAGATCAACATACCAGGCTGCTATGGGGACCACGAGGAACCTTTTCATAGTCTGAATTGAGTTATGACAGAGGTCTGGACCCAACACAGGAAGTCAATATTAATCTTCCATGTAAAGAGAAACAAGTAAACGCATTCCTGGCTGTGCTAGTTGGATGGAGTCCCAGAACAACAAGGTCCCCTCCCTTGACAGTCCCGGGTGCGTCGCCGAGCTGAAAGAGCTGTGCCTGCTTGCTTGGGAACGTAGCTTGCGTCATGGCGCTGACGTGATTCGCGCAATGCCATCATCGTGACAAACCCGACGCCCGTGTGTGACCGAGGTGTGAAATGTGAAAACTTGGATTGTTGCATGTAAAAAAAACGGTCTCCTGTGATATTTGTTTCGCATAGACAATGTGGCTTAAATATATTTGTTATTCTATTAAAAGAGCAATAGAAATTAAATACATAATTATTGTGCACAGCCTTCCTTGTCTGGTAATCGGCCGGCAGGTAACTTAGTGGGTAAGAGCGTTGTGCCAGTAACCGAAAGGTCGCAATTCAAGCAATTCCTCCATCCTTCAAATTAAACTTTGATAGCCAGGGAGACCCTTCTTGGGGTTTTAAAAATATTTCAATAAGATGACAGTTCTGTATTCTATCACAATTGCCAACACGTACACCTAAGCTTAGCTCATACCTCTGTTTGTCCCAATGGTTTACTACGCGGAGCTGTCCATGCAATCGATCGCTTGTGCTCAATGCCAACATCACTCATTGCGCATCAAGACTTTATGTAGTTCAAGTATTAGATGACTGAACAACCAAAAAGTAATCAAAATAGATCCTGGGGAATTAATTAAGCAACCAGCTGTGTACTGAATTGATGTGCATGTGGAACATTTACATTTTAGTCATTTAGCAGACGCTCTTATTCCAAAGCGACTTACAGTTTTTTAGTGAGTGCATACGTTTTCATACTGCCCCCCCCGTGGGAATCGAAACCACAACCCTGGCGTTGCAAACGCCATGCTCTACCAACTGAGCTACACGGGACATGTCTGGGATCTTTTATTTCTAAATCAAAATAACCTTCAGTTTGTCTGGTTTGTTGGCATTGGTTAATTGGTTGTAATTGAGTGTCCTGGCAGGCAGGCAGGCTTTAGCTCTTTAATATAGTCTATAGGCGACATACAGTGTGTGTTGCATGTGGTCGTAAACCAGTATGGTAGGTTTTTATCTTTGTGTTTTTACATGGACGCAAAAAATAAAGATCACTATGTGTATTCATCTATCATGGAGCAATAATTCATGAAGTCTGATGTGTTAAAATCATGGCATTTGAGGATAGTAAAATGGATCAATGCAGGGTAAAAAAAAAAAAATCAATTGCATCGCTTCTTCAAAGACCCGCCTCCCGACCATGTTTTGAGACCAGACCGTCCACTTAATTTGCTGGACAACAGAGAGGCTCCCTTTGTACGTTGCTTCATTTAATGAGTAGGATAAATCACCTCCTCACTGCCGGGACGCAGAGCCTCTATATAATCGCCTAACAGAGCTTTCGCTGGTGTAAACAATTGCGGTGAGTGTAGCAGAAAGCGCACGGACCACGGAGACTAGCGCACCGCACCAGCTCATTTCCTTCCCAGTAAATGACTGGGAATGGTGCAACCGCTTTATGAAGTGAGCCCGTGTTGTATCCGAGCCAAGATGAGCGCGATAGTAATCTGTTTGATTACGAAGTGATCCGTCTGTGTGAAAGACACATTTTGTGTGCGTTAATTAAGCGTCCAACGGGCTAAGCATCTTCTCTTGCACGGTGGATACCATATAATCCTTCAAGACGGACGGCGTGGCGGAGCGAAGAGGGAGAAGGGCGAACATGAGGGACAGGGACTTCATGCCCAACATTGAACGGGGTAAACCCGCCACATACACGGGGGAGAAAAAGGCGAAAATGGCTGCGAAGACTAACAAAAAGTGGGTGAGACTGGCCACAGTTTTCGCATACGTGTTGTCTGTGTCTCTGGCGGCTATAATATTGGCCATATACTACAGCCTAATATGGAAACCGACGTCTGCCTCCTCATCATTTGCGAGACCCAATGCTGTGACCGTCGTCGCGGCGAATACTACTGCGAACATAACCACTAGTAGTGTGCCAAATAATACAATGCACACAGGTACGCAGACGGACGCTAGTACACGTGACGACACGAGGTCCAAGGCATCACCAGTTACCATCAGAACAGAGACGTCTGGGACGGAGGCATTTCAGTGGGGGGATAGTAGTAGTAAAAGTCCCACGGTTCCCGCAGACGACAATACGGCCAAAACAGCGATTGTCGGACCAACGAATGGACAAGTGGTCTCCGCGCAAAGCTACGCAATTACAAACAACAAATTGTCAACTCCGACAGAAGTCAGACACGCGTCTCCAAGTGTCACTGGAGAGGATTCAGCGAACTTGCCGACGCACGCAACCAGGGACCAAGAGGAGAAGTGGTGGACGTTTAGCTTGGTCTCTCCCGCTGTTGGAGTACAACAGGAGCCTGTGGAAGGATCTGGGCTGGATTCTATTCAAGAGAGCCAAGCCACGGATTCTTCTCGGATGAGCGGAGTGACGCTCGCGGAAGCCTCGGCGGCTACAAACGCAGACCAACAGACTCTGCGCACAGACTCTACCTCTGACCAGACCCAGGGTTCATGGGGACCGGTTACCGTTACCGATGCACAACGTGATTCGGATTTAATAACGGAAGGGTCCTCTAATTTACCAGAGCAGAGGCGGGAGGAGCTAGTTCAAATGGACAACGGAGACGCCTCAGCGAGAACTACACAGTCCTAAACGCACATGCTTTTTTGGGCACCATACAAACTGCGGTATAGGGCCTATTCATATAACACATTAACGCTTTTGGAAAATTAGCATTATAGCCTAACATTCCAATATTTAAGTTATGCCTTCATTTGGTACCCTTATTTGGATTGTTGGCATCACAACATTTCTATTGATGCATCTTCAAATGTGACCCCATAATGTTGAGGAAATTAACGAAATAATTTGACGCGTCTGGATTGGGCTAAAGGCCTATGTTTAAATGTGTTGTTTACATTGGACCTTATTCCCAAGGATAAGGGAGCCATGATACACAAACAGCCTATAGCTATTTAACGGGAAAGAGATTTGAATGATCTATCTTTATATGCTCTGTCCCAAGGTAAGATGATATCAGGAATGGATTGGCAGAGGAAAATATGTAGTCCCTCTCAGGTAGCCTATGTCCATAACCTTACACATTTAGCCGCAAGATGCACTGTGTTTTGGTATTTTCAGTAGGAGTAACATTGTGCGCACCGACCTTTGTTGACGTTATAGCCAAATGTAGGCACTTTTTTTTTTACAATATCCATGTGCAATATGTAGCCTATATGAAGAGACAAATAAAACATTTTGATAATAATATTGTTTTTCATGGTTTGTCACGTTTACACTGTAGTAGGTTACAGTGGCGGCTCCTGAAAAAATTCTCAGGAGGGGCAATTTTTCTGATGATTTAGGTGACCTACACACATTTTTAAAAAGATATGTCCAGCAACAACATGAAGACAGGGGCAGCATATAAGTCAATACCAGAAGCATTTATTGACTGATCTCAAAAGTGTTGGCTTACAAAAGCAAAATAAGTTATCACAGTAAAAATAATCAAGGGTGTTCTTTCACATTCCTCAACACTGCATAAACAATATGTATGGCTTTGTAAAAATGAACAACCATATTCTGGCCAATTGTATAGATTTGTAAATATGAACAACCATATTCTGGCCAATTGTATAGATTTGTAAAAATGAACATGAACAGATGTTTTATTTTTTTGAATGGCAGTACCTTTCAAACATGTCTGCTTGCAGTAAGGTAGCACTCACAAGGTGGCCAGAGAAAGAGAACCTTTCTTTGGTGTGATCCAGGATGGTGTTGCAGACCTCTTCAGACAGCCTCTGCTTCTCCTCTTCTCTCAAAGCTGTTCTGGGTCTTTTGGCTCCTGTTGCTTCTTGCAGCTGCTGTTGAGAGGAGTCCCTGAAGGCAAACAGACCAATGTGTTTGTTGGCTTTGTACAGTATTGTTGTCTATGTGATGCACAGGTATATGCAATGTATCCATGTATAGTACAAATACTTCAGTTCCACTTAAAATGGGCAGGGATGCATAAAGTCTTTAGTGTTTAAGTTAGCCTTTGTGTCTCACATAGCCTGGATGTTCAGCACAGTATACAGTGGTGCTCATAAGCTTATGATCCCATGCTAAAGTTGACTAAAAAGAGGAATAAAAAAGAAAAGAAAATTGGTGTCCTTAAAGGTTGGATTTTCCAACTTTTTTAATTAAGTCATTAAGATCAATTTCCAAAAGATGATTTTTTTATTTTTTTATTCCTCTTTTTAGTCAGCTTTAGAATGTGTTCATACACTTATGAGCACCACTGTACAGTACACATAGTATATAAAATAAGATAGATTACACCACTGGCCATATATAATGACAATAATGTAATTTCAAACACAAATGCAGTCTCCTTTCATGCATACATTTTCAAATAAAGCTCTGCTTTGAGAAAGATCGAATGATATTGTTTAATCTTTATCTTACCTTATGGCCTGCACACTGCTTGCGAAGCTGTCGAGGGCACGTTTGATAAAGACAGCATCGATGTCCTTATTCTGTAGCTTCTGGTACGGTGGGCTGGTCAAATGAACCCAATGAACCCGTCCGGATGGCTTCAAAACATTCTATGAGGTCGTCTCGATTCTCGTAGACAGTGTTCACGACTCTGCTGTTGCTAACCTCATCGTTGTGGCGGCGGACAGCTAGCCTGTATCCCTCATCCAGTTGAGTGGCAATATTCACTCTCACCAAAGCAGACAATCTCAAACAGCTATCAATGTGGGTCTTTGACAGCTCATTTTTCTTAATCTTTTCTGAAAGATGGTGCATGTCGGTTACACCAGTCGCTGTCCAAGCGTTGCTGTCTGCCGTTCATGGTTACGTTACGTTACGTATGACGAAAGCGCGTAAGTGCAAGCCCTCAGACACCCATAGAGAATGTATTGAAAGCTCAGAAATTTGAAAAAAAATTATTTTACATTAGAGGCTATGAGAGACTTCTGGGCGATTTTCAACCTGACTGAAATCGCCCCAAAACGGGCGGGGACATTTGAAGCACGACTTTAGCCTGATTGGACATTTAGTGGCTGGCAGATCAGACGTGAACACTGAACTACTGTTGCCATGATATAATTGATTAGAAAAAAAATCCCTTCCTTTTCCCGTTTGGCAGTGCGTCGCCCATATCGCCCTATTGAACACACCGCCCATGGTAGGTTATTTAGACAACCGGACTTGAGATCATGCTTTATGCACTTATTTCAATAACTTTTGCGCACGCACTCCTTCTTCGACTAAATAAATGACCCAATTATCAAATAGAGTAGGGTGTTCTTATTATTTCAACTGGGAACCATTGAGATCTTTATGCTCTGAAAGGTTGCTTTGTCTTTCATATTTTTCAATTAGATATTGCTTGTTGGCGCAAGGGATACTTTTTCAGGGCGGGCGGGGAACAATAGGCTACATTAAACACTTTGGAACGTGTCCATGTATGATCCAAATATACAGAGGTACTGTACAAGAAAGCACGTTCTCGTTGTTGTAAACAAATGATGCACTGGGAGGGAGGAAACGGTGACACAACGGCCCTCAGCTGAGAAAATGTATTATATATTACCAGTGGTGGAAAAAGTACCGAATTGTCATAGTAAAGATACCTTAACAGAAAATGACTCAAGTAAAAGTGAAAGTCACCCAGTTAACTTCTACTTGAGTAAAAGTCTAAAAGTATTTGGTTTAAAATATACTTAAGTATCAAAAGTAAAAGTAAAAGTATAAACCATTTCAAATTCCTTATATTAAGCAAATAAGACGGAACCATTTTCTTGTTTTTTTAATGTACGGATAGCCAGGGGCACACTCCAACATTCAGACATCATTTACAAACGAAGCATGTGTGTTTAGTGAGTCCGCCAGATCAGAGGCAGTAGGGATGACCAGGGATGTTCTGTTGATAAGTGCGTAAATTGGACCATTTTCCTTGTCCTGCTAAGCATTCAAAATGTAACGAGTACTTTTGAGTATCAAGGAAAATGTATGGAGTAAAAAGTACAATATTTTCTTAAGGAATGTAGTAAAGTAAAAGTAGTCAAAAAATATGAATAGTAAAGTAATGTACAGATACTCCAAAAAACTACTTAAGTAGTACTTTAAAGTATTTTTACTTAAGTACTTTACACCACTGTATATTACAAAGTATGACAGCTGTTTCCATGTTGGTGTATTGGCAATGGGCCATGAAATGGGTTGCTTGCAAACTGCAGACATTGGGCAATACCAGAGTGACAACAGTTTACTGGCTGACACATTTCCTAATACATTTCACATTACGTTTACATGAAGAATATATTTCAGAGTTCTGGGGCATTGGACATTAAATGCTTTGTGAATGTGTGAAGGAAAGAAATGAGAAATAAACGGCACCAGAGAGAAAGGGAAAGGTTAATGTGAGAGAGAGAGTTTTCATCTAATCAGATTGAACTCCAAGAGGAATCGAATTTCTTAATTAGCATAGACTTCCATGTTATCCTTCCACCCTATCCTTTCATTCTGCTGAGACCAGAATGGGCTCTGCTCTTCAGTGTCATAAGAATGTCCTGCACATACGAATGGGAATCGAACATGGGACGAGAGCTTAACAGATCTACACACAAAAAACTTGAGTCAACAGGTCCCTTTACATGCCGGCTATTAGGAAAGGTGAATTCCCTTGAAAACAGTGGCCATGGTTTAGCTTGGTCAGTTCTGAAATAGTATAACACAACGATAAAAGTCATAGCCATTGTTTTTCCGCTGTCAATTTGATGCAATGCTGCACAATAATCTTAGCTTGACTCTGTATCATTCTATGCCACAGTGAGTTTTCAGTCCCTGCCTTGACAACCTTCCAGAATCCTTTTCCCAGGGTCGGACTAGCCATCTGACGTTTCGGGCAAATGCCAGATGGGCTGGTCCAATTTAAGCCTAGTGGGCCTGTCTAACTTTTTTTTTTGCAACATGCTAATTATCTGGCTAATAATGGGGCCTCAAGGAGAAAAAAATGGGCCGGTGTATTAGAAATGCCAGGGCCTATTTTTGGTCCCAGTCCGACCCTGCATTTACCTGTGCCCTGCACCATACCATGTGTGCTCCCAGGCTCTCCTGGCAAAACCTGGCCATTGTTCAACAGAAGGCGAGGCCGGGCTCTTCATTACCGTGAGTTACCTCACTCCCGCTCATCCAAGTAATAGCTCTCCATCCCCAATGGGACCTGCATTAGTTCTGCCACAAATAACTGTACCCTCAGAGGACTATCAATTTCGCTGTCATCCCTTACCCATCCTTCCAGTCTTTAACACCCTTCTTCTAGAGACACCAGTGTGTTTTCTTAGGACTAAACTAACAAACAGATGCTAGTCCAAAGAGGAGTCTGGTGAACACTAAAGTGCCCAAAGCCCGTTGAGGGCTCACGGTGTCATGTGGGCCTTTCTGTCCTTCATGCAGGAGAAATGGATGCATGCTATTTCTCTTCATGTTATGTTGAGTGTCGGTAGGAGGTTTTGAGAGTAAGGGAGGTGGAAGGGCAGGGGGGTTTATCTTACAGATAGCCTTTTGATGGTGCAAAGTTCAAGGATCAAGGCCTGATCCAGGTCTTTTAGCAATAACAAATACAAACAGAAAACAATAGGCACTTCAAACTGGTCTAAAGCCAAGAATAAGTAGTATTTTACTGGGTGACTTTCACTTTTACTTGAGTCAAGTAAAAATGACTCAAGTAAAAGTGAAAGTCACCCAGTAAAATACTACTTGAGTTAAAGTCTAAAAATATTTGGTTTTAAATATACTTAAGTATAAAAAAAAATAGATGTAATTGCTAAAATATACTTAAGTATCAAAAGTAAAAGTATAAATCCCTTATATTAAGCAAACCAGACGGCACAATTTTTTTGTTTTATACATTTACGGATAGCCAGCAGAACTCTCCAACACTTAGACAATCATTTACAAAGAAAGCATTTGTGTTTACTGAGTCCACCACATCAGAGCAGTACGGATGACCAGGGATGTTCTCTTGATAAGTGTGTGAATTTGACAATTTTCTTGTCCTGCTAACCATTCAAAATGTAACAAGAACTTTTAGGTGTCAGGGAAAATGTAAGGAGTAAACAGTACATCATTTTATGTAGGAATGTAGAAGAGTAAAAGTAAAAGTTGTCAAAAAATATAAATAGTAAAGTAAAGTACAGATACCCCACAAAACAATACTTAAGTAGTACTTTAAAGTATTTTTACTTACATCACTACATTTTTGCGATAGTGGTGCAATCAGTTGGTTGTAATTTTGGATAGAGCAGACGTTTCCATATATTTTTGTTAGCTGCATGTGTGACATAACTCCGCCAGTCCTACTTATGATATCATTAACAAAGATTATACCGTTTGTAAATCTTTCTCTCCAAAAATATATGTATTTTTTTTATCAATTAGTATATGAGTTTAACCATAATATTTGTTGTAATATTTGTTCTATTTTTTCTGGTGCATTAAACTGAAATTGCAACCAGCTTTCTATCGCTTGTTTAAAAAAATAGCGATATTCTGTAGATTATATCATTTTTTATGACCTTTGTCTTGCTGCAGTTGATAACCAGGCCTACTTGCTGGCCAAAGGACTGGAGTCTGTCAATGTTGACTTGTAGATGTTGGTGTGTGTGAGATAAAACAGTCGTATTCAAGGTCTTCTAGAAGACAAGGTCCATCGTATTCCTCTTGCATGATCTTCTGTTGTTCAACGTATGACCCAGTCTATTGCCAGGTTGAAGAGTAGGGCTGAAATCACACAACCTTGACGAACTCCAGACTTCACAGCAAAGCTCATGTTGTTCGTTCTGACAGTGCATGAGAAGTTGCTGCAGAACTGTTTTATGATGTTAACAACATGGGTGGAGATTCCATAAATTCTTAAGATCTTCCATAAGCTTTCGCAGTGGATGCTGTTAAAAGTATTCTGGAAGTCAATAAACTTTATGTAGAGCTTCCAATGCAACTCACTACATTGCTCAATAATGTTCCTGAGGGCAAAGATCTGGTCTGTACACCTCCTTCCTCCCCTAAAACCTGCTTGTTCGTTCATAAGCACTTTGTCTACAGCTAAAGACATCCTTGGAACGATAATCTTGCAAAATATCTTGTTGGGAACTGATGCCCATCCAGTTGTTGCAGTAGTGTGCCCTTCTTAGGTACCTGTATGATGATCCCCTTGGTCCATTCTGAAGGTATCTTTCCTTTCATCCAGATGTCAGTGAAGAGCGGAAGGAGGATGTTTGCAGCCAAAACTGGATCGATCTTGAACAGCTCTGCATTGAGGTTATCAGGACCTGGAGCTTTTCCATTTTTTAGTGACTTGATGGTAGTGATTATTTATTCTTTGGTTGGTGTTTATGTCTAGATCTTCTGGAGCAGCTTCAGGTGTTTTAATTAGATCCACAGGGGGTTCTCTGTTAAGAACCTCTGAAATGTTCTTTCCAGCTTGCTTCCTGTTCATTTTATGTATTTCACTTGAATTTTCTGCCACAGATTAGGTTAGTGATTTTGTATACTGTTCCTTTCGCCCTTTTGACTCTTCTTACTAGCCTTTTGACTCTTCCAATGTCTGTTTCAGCCTTTTTGATTTGGCATCTGTTTTGTTTTTCAGGTCCCTTCTTTCCTCAATCATTTCCCATGTTTCCGGGGTGATCCATTCCTTGCCACCTTCTGTGTCCATGGTTTTCTTGCTGCTTTTACTGTACGTTTTAACCAGTTTCTCCCACTTCCTATCTATATTCCCCTCAGTTTCCTCCTCATCTTCTTCTTCTGTGTTGTTTGAAAGGGCTTAACACACTTGTTGTGAAAATGCATTATGAAGGTTTTCTTGATGGTTTGGTCTCTCAGCATGCCAACATGTTGGTGGTCCTGAATGTTTCAGCTTTAGTTTGATGTTGGCAATCACAAGATGGTGGCCACTGGCGACATCTGCCCTCCTTTGCACCTTGATGTCCCTCAGCGAGCTTCTCCACTTGCCGTTGATCGTCAGGTGGTCAATCTGGTTCTTGTACCATTTAAGCTTGTGGATATTATTGTGGCTGCCACCTATCACCAGGTTATTTGTGACGCAGAATGTTGCCAGTCTGTCACCGTTATCATGGCTAGTCTGGCTGTTATCATTCTACTGCTGATTGGTTTCCATTCCATTAGAGTTCTCTACACCTTTCTGTAGGATGATGGCGACACCAGAGCGTAGTACTGTTTCTCCAGTGCTGGTTGTCGTGGATCCAGAGCTAGTCCACCTGGCTTCACTCACCCCAGGATCTGTAGCTTGTATCTCCTCATTTCATTGGTAACCTGTGCCAGCTTTCTGGACGCAAACATTGTTAGAAAATTCCAAAAGCCAAAGTGCAGTTTGTTTTTGGTGTTCAGTGCTCCCATAAGTACGTCACTAGTTTCCCGTAGGCTTTCACTGATGGCGGTCATACAAGTCTGGGAATCTGGGAGATCTTCGCATCCAGTTGTAGAATTGTAATTTGTTGCGGTTTCTGTAGCACAAAGTTTTTGCGGGATGCCATTGCTAGCCCCATGCCCAACCATCCACCTTTTCTGGTTTCGGGAGATTTTGGAGTTATTTGTTAGTCCTCTCCCCTAGCCGTTTGTCTTCTTGGTGATGGATTACAGTCTCGTACCACGTGAGGCCAGACAGGCTTTGGGTTGTGTACAAGCAGCTCCGGCGTGTCAAGCCCAACCAACTCCAGCTATGTTGGTTTTGGTTTCACCAGTTCATACCAGCAGCGCAAAACATTTCGGGACTGTATCGACAGTGGACAAATGAAAAAAAATACCAGAAGATAGTTTGAGTGGATTATTCCTTTAATGAAATGTTGAAATAAGTATTTACAATTCTTGCTAAGTCATGAACTGTAATGATCAGCCTTTTACTATTACTTATTATTGGTAGGAAATAGAAGGTGACCACTGAACATGCTAATCCTGCTGTTGTCAAATATGCTACTGCCACTCCAGAGAACCACACAGACTTTGTCTCCTTCCACTAGGTCTAGTGTGATTCCATTGGCCCCGCCGTGGTAAATGCCGGATTTTGGGTTTGCAGTTTCATAGACGGCAGCCATTTTCACACCGTTCTTAAGCAATGCTGCATTCGCCTTCCCTGAATTCCCAACATTGCAAGTGAATGTGAAGTAGTAGGCCCCTCCCACAGGTGCAGTAAAGACACCTGCATCAGGTGAGAAAGCAAGGTGGACAAAAACAACTGTGTGATTATGACACAACAGAACATGGACATACTGCTAAAGAAAAAGTGTAATATAAATATTTTTTAATTAAGAGCGTTACAAAGACACCCCAGTAAAATACATAAAGGTGCAATCTGTAGCTTTCATCATTGCCAGTGCCAACTCAAGGTACTACAAACACTTTCAGCCAAGAACCGAAAGATTAATTAAACCGTTTGATTCGCTAAATCCCATCCCCATAGTTTACAAACAAGTGCAGGGCAGCGCTTGACACAAAATGAAAGTTACAGATTGCACCTTTAATATGATGTTGAGACTTATCTAGTGGGTAAATACCTGTATCTGGGTTATATGCTTCACCGATGTTTGTAGTGACCTTTTTGTACACCACGGTGGTGTCATTGTCGAAAGGTCCTAAGTGATAATGTTCATCGTTGACCGTAAGTGAAGTGGAGAAGGCCACTTTTGGTTTGCCTGTAGAAAGACGAATAATGTCCAGATTACTACACATCAAAGGTTTGAATCCAGATAGTATGACAGCCTGAACTTTTACACTTCTGTCCAATGATAGTGAAATAATTACAGAGCATGATGAACGCACACTTCCATTGATCATGCATCCGTGCAAACACACACAGTGTCCCTGCACGCCCGTAGGAACACTGACACACAAAGAAACTAAGGCTAGGGACAATTTCCAATCATGATAAGAAATGGCCAACATTACCGTTACACTCACTCTCCAGTTTCTCCACTCGGGCTACCAGTTCCCTCAGCAGCATGTCAACCTCGGACGCGAAAGCTGTTGAGGTGGGAACCAGGTTAGGCCAAGTTGTTGGTGAAATTGGCTCACTCTCCGTCCGAGTCTCAACCACACAACAGCACAGCAACATTACCACAGCCAAAACAGACTCCATCGCAGGGCTTTCAACGAACCGGGTGTGAGAGGTTTGCTGAGATGTCTGACTGCTCCTCATATGTTGAGTTAGATATATATGGATTGGTTTATTTAAAATGTAACCAGGGTTGCAAAATTCTGGTAACTAAAAAAAAATTCCCAGCTTTAGCAGAAATCCTGGTTGGAATATTCGTGGAATCAGGAGGGAATAAGCAGGAAATCCGGGACTTCTCCAACCGGGATTTCTGGACAACCTGGGATTTTTGGTGTAATTACCAGAATTTTGCAACCCTAGTATCAGCAAAGTTCACTCAACTCTGTGCATCAACAAATTACATCAAACCAACCCTACGCTTTTTACTGTAATAGAGCAGCAAAGACAAAAGTATATTTTGATTAAAGGAGCATTCCACAACATTTCCATGAAATGTATGTCTGTTTTATCTGCAGAAGTAAAGGAATAAAATAACTAAACATAATACCTGTATGGCCAACTGGCATAACCTTGAAACAACATATTGATGATAACAAGAAACACTTGTTTCTCTTTAACAAATGTTTAAAATAAATTTGAGACACGGGTAGGTTGGATCCTTATATTTGTTTTATTTTCCAGAACAGAACAAAAAGCATTTGTGAACAAAACTGTTTTCTGTGAGACCGCAGTATATATGGTACAAACAGTATCTGAGGCTCCTTGGTTCCAAATCAACTAAACATATGCTCTACAGAGTGCTCAGACTCACTGTAGTTAGTGCTGGATATCTTAGTGGGAGGATTCCTATGCATCTGTGACATCTGATAAACCAGTTATACTGTATTGGTGATTAAGAATAATTATAAAATCATACATTTGTAAAACCTTAAAAAATCCAGTGTGCGTAAACATTGGAGAAATGCACCTGCAGTATTTCCTGAAGGATGATGAGCATCAGCGTTTGATTATTGTACATACAGTCGTATGAAAGAGTTTGGGCACCCCTCCGAGGCTGCATAATCATTTACTCTGTCGTCACAGAAAATGATCACAGTGGCATGCCATTCATTTTCTAATAAAAGCTGAGTACTGGGGTATTGTTCAGACAAAGATGTTTAGTGTAGCAATATTAAGTTGTATGAAATTAAAATCAGATGTGAAAAATAGGCTATGCAAAAATTTGGGCACCCTTGTCATTCTGTTGATTTGAATACCTGTAACTACTTAGCACTGATTAATTGGAACACACAATTGGTTTGGTGAGCTCATTAAGCCTTGAACTTCATAGACAAGTGCATCCAATCACGAGAAAAGGTATTTAAGGTGGCCAATTGCAAGTTGTTGTTCTCTTTGACTCTCCTCTGAAGAGTGGCAACATGGGGGCCTCAAAACAACTCTCAAATGACCTGAAAACAAAGATTGTTCAACATTATGGTTTAGGGGAAGGCTACAAAAAGCTATCGCAGAGATGTAAGCTGTCAGTGTCCACTGTGAGGAACATAGTGAGGAAATGGAAGACCACAGGCACAGTTCTTGTTAAGGCCAGAAGTGGCAGGCCAAGTAAAATATTGGAGAGGCAAAGGCGAAGGATGGTGAGAACGGTCAAAAACAGCCCACAGACCACCTCCAAAGACCTACAACATCATCTTGCTGCAGATGGTGTCACTGTGCATCGTTCAACAATTCAGCGCACTTTGCACAAGGAGAAGCTGTACGGCAGAGTGATGCGGAAGAAGCCTTTTCTGCACACACGCCACAAACAGAGTCGCTTGAGGTATGCAAACGCACATTTGGACAAGCCAGCTTCATTTTGGAATAAGGTGCTGTGGACTGATGAAACAAAGATTGAGTTATTTGGTCATAACAAGGGGCGTTATGCATGGCGGCAAAAGAACACAGCGTTCCAAGAAAAACACTTGCTACCCACAGTAGAATTTGGTGGGGGTTCCATCATGCTGTGGGGCTGTGTGGCCAGTGCCGGAACTGGGAATCTTGTTAAAGTTGAGGGTCGCATGGATTCCACTCAATATCAGCAGATTCTTGGGAATAATGTTGAAGAATCAGTCACAAAGTTGAAGTTACGCCGGGGCTGGATATTTCAACAAGACAACGACCCAAAACACTGCTCAAAATCTACCCGGGCATTTATGCAGAGGAACAAGTACAATGTTCTGGAATGGCCATCCCAGTCCCCAGACCTGAATATCATTGAGAATCTGTGGGATGATTTGAAGCGGGCTGTCCATGCTCGACAACCATCAAACCTAACTGAAGTGGAGATGTTTTGTAAGGAGGAATGGTCCAAAATACCTTCATCCAGAATCCAGACACTCATTAGAGGCTATAGGAAGCGTCTAGAGGCTGTTATTTTAGCTCTACTAAATATTGATGTGATTTTTCTGTTGGGGTGCCCAAATTTATGCACCTGTCTAATTTCGTTTTGATGCATATTGCACATTTTCTGTTAATCCAATAAACCTCATTTCACTACTGAAATATTACTGTATCCATCAGTTATTTGATAGATCAAAATGAAATTGCTGATCCAAACACCCAATTATTTATAAATGGAAATCATGGAAATTGTCAGGGGTGCCCAAACTTTTTCATATGACTGTACATTCCTACAAAACTTTACAATCATTAAAGCAAATGGTATGCTCTCCTCACATTGGAAAAAGCAGGGCACCAGTGAATATGCTCCTGTATCCATTGTCATAGATGCTGTTGCCACCCCAGAGGATAATGTTCACTTGATCACCTTCATCTAACTGCAGTATTACACTATTTGACCCCATGCTGTCAACATTACCCCTTCCAACCATGGCAGCCATATTTTGGCCGTTCTTCAACAGGGCCGCATTCACTTTTCCTGAAGTCCCAGAATTGCAAGTGAACGTGAAGTAGTAGACCCCTCTCACCGGTGCAGCAAAGATACCTGCATTGCAGGGAGAGGAGATGCATGCAATAGATGCATTAATTTCAACATCATACTCGTGGTACACATTCATTTCGTTTGGTTCAATTTATTTAAAAAATAGTTGAATTGCATGTTCGATGTCCGAAGGTATACAAGTCACGGACACTCAAAGCACTATGTTGAGCTCAAATTAGAATTCAAAATAAATCAGAAACAGTAATTATGCTGTAAAATAGGCTACCTGTTCCAGAGTTGTAGGCTTGGCCAATGTTTGTGTTAACATTTTTGAATATCAGGGTGGTGTCAGTATTAAAGGGCCCTCTATTTTGAGCTGATGCAGGTGGGAAGAGTGATGCTGAGAACGCCACCTTAAGTCTCGCTGTGAAGAAACAGCATGTCAAATAATTCAAGAACACACACATACCACAACTGATTTAAATTAACTTCAGCTTTAGAAGTACCGGCCATTGGGGCATTTCACAATATTACAAAATGTAGCAAGAACACCATCATATCGTGCTCAGTCACTCACTCACCATCACTTGCCTTCTCCAGATGTTCCACTTTGGCGCTAAGTTCTCTCAGCACAGTGTAGATGTCCGATTGGGAGCCGGTTAGGCCTTGCGCCCCAGACAGACTGCAGAAGGCCAGCAACAGAACACAGACTGACTCCATCTCTTAATGTCACGAGAATTTCTATCTCAATGTTCAAACTGAACTATTTTATATCTCTGTCTGAGTCCTGAAGGTTGTAAAACTCCAGTTCAATGAATCAGACAGAGTCCCAACATACAATAATCAGTCTTTATTCAGAGAGAGCTCCGAAAATCATACAATGCACAATGTCTTTTATACCTCTACTACGCCCCTAAGTGAGCCAATAAGAAAGCTCCTAGTCAGCCTTAGCCACTATCATATTCTTCTTGCAAGCTCACGCAACAGCCTTTACTTTCCTCTGCAAGCTCACACAACAGCCTTTACTTTCCTCTGCAAGCTCACACAACAGCCTTTACTTTCCTCTGCAAGCTCACGCAACAGCCTTTACTTTCCTCTTGTAGCTATTTCACCCCTACTCAGACTTCCATTACTGGTTTTACAAGACACAAGTACTCTGTTTTTGGGCAAATATGCATCTTATACAAGCAAATATGATTAACTCTCTAAGCTCTCTTACTGTCCTCACCCTATGCAGATATTTGTAAGGATACAAGTAAGTGTTTTTGGCCTGTGTCCCCACCCCGAGCCATTGGAATCCTCACTGGTCATTACAAATATTAACCATATTACGAGAAGGAAGTTAACCACAGAAAAACTAAGTGCCCATCTTTAATCTTTTATTTTTATTGGCCAGTCTGAGATATGCTTTATCTTGGCCAGGTCGCAGTTGTAAATGAGAACTTGTTCTCAACTGACTTACCTGGTTAAATACAAATAAATAAATATGGCTTTTTCTTTGCAACTCTGCCTAGAAGGTCAGCATTCCGGAGTCGCCTCTTCACTGTTGACTTTGAGACTGGTGTTTTGCAGGTACTATTTAATGAAGCTGCCAGTTGAGGACCTGTGAGGCGTCTGTTTCTCAAACTAGACACTAATGTATTTGTCCTCTTGCTCAGTTGTGCACCGGGGCCTCCCACTCCTCTTTCTATTCTGGTTAGAGCCAGTTTGCCCTGTTCTGTGAAGAGTAGTACACAGCGTTGTACGAGATCTTCAGTTTCTTGGCAATTTCTCGCTTGGAATAGCCTTCATTTCTCAGAACAAGAATAGACTGACGAGTTTCAGAAGAAAGTTATTTGTTTCTGGACATTTTGATCCTCTAATCGAAACCCCAATTGCTGATGCTCCAGATACTCAACTAGTCTAGATCCTCAACTAGTCTCAAGAAGGACAGTTTTATTGCTTCTTTAAATCAGCACAACAGTTTTCAGCTGTGCTAACATAATTGCAAAAGGGGTTTCTAATGATCAATTAGCCTTTTAAAATGATAAACTTGGATTAGCAAACACAACGTGCCATTGGAACACAGGACTGATGGTTGCTGATAATGGGCCTCTGTACGCCTATGTAGATATTCCATAAAAGAATCTGCCGTTTCCAACTACAATAGCCATTTACAACATTAACAATGTCTACACTGTATTTCTGATCAATTTGATGTTATTTTAATGGAACAAAAAATTGTTTTCTTTCAAAAACAAGGACATTTCTAAGTGACCCCAAACTTTTGAACGGTAGTGTGTGTGTGTGTGTATATATACAGTGGGGAGAACAAGTATTTGATACACTGCCGATTTTGCAGGTTTTCCTACTTACAAAGCATGTAGAGGTCTGTAATTTTTATCATAGGTACACTTCAACTGTGAGAGACGGAATCTAAAACACAAATCCAGAAAATCACATTGTATGATTTAAGTAATTAATTTGCATTTCATTGCATGCCATAAGTATTTGATCACCTACCAACCAGTAAGAATTCCGGCTCTCACAGACCTGTTAGTTTTTCTTTAAGAAGCCCTCCTGTTCTCCACTCATTACCTGTATTAACTGCACCTGTTTGAACTCGTTACCTGTATAAAAGACACCTGTCCACACACTCAATCAAACAGACTCCAACCTCTCCACAATGGCCAAGACCAGAGAGCTGTGTAAGGACATCAGGGATAAAATTGTAGACCTGCACAAGGCTGGGATGGGCTACAGGACAATAGGCAAGCAGCTTGGTGAGAAGGCAACAACTCTTGGCGCAATTATTAGAAAATGGAAGAAGTTCAAGATGACGGTCATCACCCTCGGTCTGGGGCTCCATGCAAGATCTCACCTCGTGGGGCATCAATGATCATGAGGAAGGTGAGAGATCAGCCCAGAACTACACGGCAGGACCTGGTCAATGACCTGAAGAGAGCTGGGACAACAGTCTCAAAGAAAACCATTAGTAACACACTACGCCGTCATGGATTAAAATCCTGCAGCGCACGCAAGGTCCCCCTGCTCAAGCCAGCGCATGTCCAGGCCCGTCTGAAGTTTGCCAATGACCATCTGGATGATCCAGAGGAGGAATGGGAGAAGGTAATGTGGTCTGAGGAGACAAAAATAGAGCTTTTTGGTCTAAACTCCACTCGCCGTGTTTGGAGGAAGAAGAAGGATGAGTACAACCCCAAGAACACCATCCCAACCGTGAAGTATGGAGGTGGAAACATCATTCTTTGGGGATGCTTTTCTGCAAAGGGGACAGGACGACTGCACCGTATTGAGGGGAGGATGGATGGGGCCATGTATCGCGAGATCTTGGCCAACAACCTCCTTCCCTCAGTAAGAGCATTAAAGATCGACCCGAAACACACAGCCAGGGCAACTAAGGAGTGGCTCCGTAAGAAGCATATCAAGGTCCTGGAGTGGCCTAGCCAGTCTCCAGACCTGAACCCAATAGAAAATCGTTGGAGGGAGCTGAAAGTCTGTATTGCCCAGCGACAGCCCCGAAACCTGAAGGATCTGGAGAAGGTCTGTATGGAGGAGTGGGCCAAAATCCCTGCTGCAGTGTGTGCAAACCTGGTCAAGACCTACAGGAAACGTATGATCTCTGTAATTGCAAACAAAGGTTTCTGTACCAAATATTAAGTTCTGCTTTTCTGGTGTATCAAATAGTTATGTCATGCAATAAAATGCAAATTAATTACTTAAAAATCATACAATGTGATTTTCTGGATTTTTGTTTTAGATTCCGTCTCTCACAGTTGAAGTGTACCTATGATAAAAATTACTGACCTCTACATGCTTTGTAAGTAGGAAAACCTGCAAAATCGGCAGTGTATCAAATACTTGTTCTCCCCACTGTATGTATGTATGTATGTATGTATGTACAGTGAGGGAAAAAAGTATTTGATCCCCTGCTGATTTTGTTCGTCTGCCCACTGACAAAGAAATGATCAGTCTATAATTTTAATGGTAGGTTTATTTGAACAGTGAGAGACAGAATAACAACAACAAAAAACAGAAAAACGCATGTCAAAAATGTTATAAATTGATTTGCATTTTAATGAGGGGAATAAGTATTTGACCCACTCTCAATCAGAAAGATTTCTGGCTCCCTGTCACGATCGTTACATGATGAAGCGGACCAAGGCGCAGCGTGATATGCGTACATTCCTTTATTGCAGTACACAACACGAACCAAAACAACAAAACAAACGATACGTGAAGTCCTGGGTTGAACACAAACCTTCCAGAACAAGATCCCACAATAAACATGTGCCAACAGGCTGCCTAAGTATGGATCCCAATCAGAGACAACAAGCTACAGCTGCCTCTGATTGGGAACCACCCTGGCCAACATAGATATACACGAACTAGAACACAAACCTAGAAAACTAAACAATGAAACCTACACACCCTGGCTCAACATATAAGAGTCCCCAGAGCCAGGGTGTGACACTTCCAGGTGTCTTTTATACAGGTAACGAGCTGAGATTAGGAGCACACTCTTAAAGGGAGTGCTCCTAATCTCAGTTTGTTACCTGTATAAATGACACCTGTCCACAGAAGCATTCAATCAATCAGATTCCAAACTCTCCACCATGGCCAAGACCAAAGAGCTCTCCAAGGATGTCAGGGACAAGATTTTAGACCTAAACAAGGCTGGAATGGGCTACAAGACCATCGCCAAGCAGCTTGGTGAGAAGGTGACAACAGTTGGTGCGATTATTTGCAAATGGAAGAAACACAAAAGAACTGTCAATCTCCCTCAGCCTTGGGCTCCATGCAAGATCTCACCTCGTGGAGTTGCAATGATCATGAGAACGGTGAGGAATCAGCCCAGAACTACACGGGAGGATCTTGTCAATGATCAAGGCAGCTGGGACCATAGTCACCAAGAAAACAATTGGTAACACACTACGCCGTGAAGGACTGAAATCCTGCAGCGCCCACAAGGTCCCCCTTCTCAAGAAAGCACATATACATGCCCGTCTGAAGTTTGCCAATGAACATCTGAATAATTCAGAGGAGAACTGGATGAAAGTGTTGTGGTCAGATGAGACCAAAATCGAGCTCTTTGGCATCAACTCAACTCGCCGTGTTTGGAGGAGGAGGAATGCTGCCTATGACCCCAAGAACACCATCCCCACTGTCAAACATGGAGGTGGAAACATTATGCTTTGGGGGTGTTTTTCTGCTAAGGGGACAGGACAACTTCACCGCATCAAAGGGACGATGGACGGGGCCATGTACCGTCAAATCTTGGGTGAGAACCTCCTTCCCTCAGCCAGGGCATTTAAAATGGGTCATGGATGGGTATTCCAGCATGACAATGACCCAAAATATACGGCCAAGGCAACAAAGGAGTGGCTCAAGAAGAAGCACATTAAGGTCCTGGAGTGGCCTAGCCAGTCTCCAGACCTTAATCGCATAGAAAATCTGTGGAGGGAGCACAAGGTTCGAGTTGCCAAATGTCAGCCTCGAAACCTTAATGACTTGGAGAAGATCTGCAAAGAGTAGTGGAACAAAATCCCTCCTGAGATGTGTGCAAACCTGGTGGCCAACTACAAGAAACATCTGACCTCTGTGATTGCCAACAAGGGGTTTGCCACCAAGTACTAGGTCATGTTTTGCAGAGGGGTCAAATACTTATTCCCTCATTAAAATGCAAATCAATTTAATACATTTTTGACATGCGTTTTTCTGGATTTTTTTGTTGTTATTCTGTCTCTCACTGTTCAAATAAACCTACCATTAAAATTATAGACTGATCATGTCTTTGTCAGTGGGCAAACGTACAAAATCAGCAGGGGATCAAATACTTTTTTCCCCTCACTGTATGTATGTATGTATGTATGTATGTATGTATGTATGTATGTATGTATGTATGTATGTATGTATGTATGTATGTATATATACACACACACACGAGAAAAAAAACCGTATGGGGGATTGGAAGTGATGCAGACAATTACATTGATGGAAGTTACAATCTGCAATATTAAAGCTGATCTACCCCAAAAAAAATATACAAAAAAAAATAAAAAATAAGTGTTTGTCCCTTCAAGTAATAATTCATGGCTTTATCTGAGAGATTAGATAGGCTACTATAAACCAGATCAGATATAAAACATGCTCAGATAAGAGTTTCCTCATCCTGGCATGAGTCTTCCAAGGTTTAACATTGTTTACTCAAGTACTGACCAGTCAAAAGACACTAAATGAATATTGGCATGGCGCCCCGGTCTCTTTCAACTCATAGTATCTCCTTGGAGTGGACCCCAAGTGATGCAACTACCACTTCATATTTCATTTAGCCAGGATGGTCCACTCAGTAACACTTGCCACTGTTGTTCCTCAGGGAGTTCCTTCTCCCATTTAACCCTCAACCATTAGCAATACCATGTTTATAGACATGCTGTTAGCATAGATTCTAACAGCATACAGTGCATATCAACTAGGAGAGAAGCCTCAAGAAGCAACCAGGACAACCTCATGAGTCCCTAAGGGCATCGTGTCCCACTAGCAATGGTTTCGTCTGCACAGCGTCCCCCATAGCAAGGAAAGTGAAAAGATGCCAATATATACATCTATTTATTCAGAGTAGGTCGACTGAGGCAAGGAGGATCAGGACACCTAGGCCTTTGCAATCACTTTTTATCACTGCGCCATAACAGCAGAAAGGGCTCTTCAATATTTTATCATTGGGTGGTTTTTACGTAAGCCTGATAATATTGAGAGTGGACAGCGTTCGCTGCAGAGGCGTTCCTCCTCTTCAGGGCCCTAATCTCTGCAGGTGTCGAGGTGGAAACTAATGACTTATAGGCATTAAATAAGACACACACAACCTGCTTCCAAACACATACACCCATCCACCAGCCCTCGAGACATTGGCTGGTGGATGGGTGTTTGTGTTTGGAAGCAGGTTGTGTGTGTCTGTGTGGTGGGTGTCATCTGTGTGTGGGGCTTTGTGTGTATTGCGTTCGCGGGCAGCATTGGGATTTTAATGCCTATAAGTCATTAGTTTCCACCTCGACACCTGCAGAGATTAGGACACTAAAGGATTAAAAAGGATGGCGTGTGGCTATAGGGACCATACTTTCAATCAGTGTACTGCATACCATTAAAAACACACCCATGTGAGACTGGGACAACACAGAGCCTGGTTCAGTGATTGATGCAGATTTCTACAGACGTGAACAATTTACACTCACGCTTGTGTCATCCTGATTAACCCGGAGAAGCCAGCTAGTTGTTTGCTGTAATTGTGTTAAGATGTTTGGGCTTATTCTAAGCCTGGGGGGTAAACAATAGCCAAAACAATTCAATGAAGCCCCAAGGTCAACGTTGGCCAACACAATTCAATGAAGCCCCAAGGTCAACGTTGGCCAAAACAATTCTGAGGCAGGCTTATTCTATTTACAACAGTCAGTCACTTCATGTTGTTAAGTGACTTTGCACCTCATGAAAGATACCACAAAATAGTTATTAAAAGCCAGAAAAATGACCTGTCATAAAACAAAATGGAATTATGATTGAATAGAGACATTTGACCTTGAGATAACCTAACATACCAACACTTTAGTCAGTCATTTTGTAGTCTCCTTTAAACACAAGGATTTGTCATCTCTACTACTCCCAAATATGGCAAGGCATTCTGATCCCATAGTAAAAATACTCTCCCTTCCTCAATCCTCCCCCCCGCTAACCATCCACACTGTATTGTCTGACAACAAGCTCTTCTGGGAATTAATTTGCTTCCTCCCACCATTTAACTGCACGTCATAAATCGGTTGGTAGAATAACTCTACTCCGGATGCATGCAGTGACTTGGGAAAGTTGTGAATAGCCTATGCAGGCTATTCTAAACTGCAGTATGCAGGTACAGTTGAAGTCGGGAGTTTACATACACTTTAGCCAAATACATTTAAACTCAGTTTTTCCACAATTCCTGACATTTAATCCTAGTAAATATTCCCTGTCTTAGGTCAGTTAGGATCACCACTTTATTTTAAGAATGTGAAATGTCAGAATAATAGTAGAGAGAATGATTTCAGCTTTTATTTCTTTCATCACATTCCCAGTGGGTCAGAAGTTTACATACACTCAATTAGTATTTGGTAGCATTGCCTTTTAAAAAATTTAACTTGGGTCAAACATTTTTTGGGTAGCCTTCCATAAGCTTCCTACAATAAATTGGGTGAATTTTGGCCCATTCCTCCTGACAGAGCTGGTGTAACTGAGTCAGGTTTGTAGGCCTCCTTGCTTGCACACGCTTTTTCAGTTCTGCCCACAAATGTTCTATAGGATTGAGGTCAGGGCTTTGTGATGGCCACTCCAATACCTTGACTTTGTTGTCCTTAAGCCATTTTGCCACAACTTCGGAAGTATGCTTGGGCTCATTTGCGACCAAGCTTTAACTTCCTGACTCATGTCTTCAGATGTTGCTTCAATATATCCACATAATTTTCCTTCCTCATGATGCCATCTATTTTGTGAAGTGCACCAGTCCCTCCTGCAGCAAAGCACCCCCACAGCATGATGCTGCCACCCCCGTCCTTCACGGTTGGGATGGTGTTCTTCGGCTTGCAAGCTGCCCCCTTTTTCCACAAAAAACATAACGATGGTCATTATGGCCAAACAGTTCTATTTTTGTTTCATCAGACCAGAGGACATTTCTCCAAAAAGTATGATCTTTGTCCCCATGTGCAGTTGCAAACCATAGTCTGGCTTATTGATGGCGGTTTTGGAGCAGTGGTGTTTTCCTTGCTGAGAGGCCTTTCAGGTTATGTCGATATAGGACTCAATTTACTGTTTACTCCAGCATCTTCACAAGGTCCTTTGCTGTTGTTCTTGGATTGATTTGCACTTTTCGCACCAAAGTACGTTCATCTCTAGGAGACAGAACTCGTCTCCTTCCTGAGAGGTATGACGGCTGCGTGGTCCCATGGTGTTTATACTTGCATACTATTGTTTGTACAGATGAATGTGGCACCTTCAGGCGTTTGGAGATTGCTCCCAAGGATGAATCAGACTTGTGGAGGTCTACCTTCTTTTTTTTTCCTGAGGTCTTGGCTGATTTCTTTTCATTTTCCCATGATGTCAAGCACTGAGTTTGAAGGTAGGCCTTGAAATACATCCACAGGTACACCTTCAATTGACTCATATGATGTCAATTAGCCTATCAGAAGCTTCTAAAGCCATGACATCATTTTCTGGAATTTTCCAAGCTGTTTAAAGGCACAGTCAACTTAGTGTATTTAAACTTCTGACCCACTAGAATTGTGATACAGTGAATTATAAGTGAAATAATCTGTCTGTAAACAATTTTTGGAAAAATTACTTGTGTCATGTACAAAGTAGATGTCCTAACCGACTTGCCAAAACTACAGTTTGTTAACAAGAAATTTGTGGAGTGGTTGAAAAACTAGTTTTAATGACTCCAACCTAAGTGTATGTAAACTTCCGACTTCAACTGTAGGTACTAGTCCCAATGGAGTGTGCACTTATTAGGTTGCAATATACTGTATATCCATGTCTGAAATGTCTTGGTGCAGAGCTGGCAGAGACGGTCGGCCAAGAGGACAAACTGACAATGCAAAAAATCCCCCACTCGCTACGAGGGTCAAAGTAGTTTGGTCTTCAAATAATATAAAATGGAGAAACCTTAACCAGAGATGGCATATCTAAAAATAAGCTTGTCATTACAGTATCCGACAACTGTCTACAGTACCTACCCACCCAGATCCATTAATGGGATAGTTCCCCCAAATAACTTGGTTTCCTTACCCTGTAAGCAGTCTATCGACAAGGTAAAACAGCAATCCATGCTTTGGTTTCGTTTCCTCTGGGATGTGCAAAAAATGCTAATATAGATACCATGACTTGGGATTTGTGTCACAAACGCCAAAACGTTACCATTTGGAAACCGTGAAAGGGAAACAAAACCAAAGCATGGCTGGCTGTCATACTTTAAAATTGCTTCCTCTATACCAATGAAAATTTCCCCTAAGAAGTTTCAATCAAAAATGAGTCATTGGCATAGATAGTACATAACATCTGACAGTCGGTAAGCTTCAGTCGTTTTCCCAATGTTTGAGGGATGTTGAGGCAATGTTCTCCAGGGGAGTATTCTTTACATAAACCGTTTAAGAAACAAAACGGAGCAAAAAAAAAGTGTATTGGACAAATTCAGATAGTTTCCTCCCTGTATCAAATTGCACATAAGCTACGCAGATTTCCTCCAAACAAAAAACCCATAAAAAAATAAAAATAAAAAACGAGGAAAGTCGTCAGGGAACACTTCCTTACACATTAACAGAACCGTATCAGTGTACAAACTAAGTTACGGCTTGGATATAAAACCCAGAGCAAAGAAAACGTTTAATCAAGAACCATGGTGTTCCATCTCCCCTGGGCATCATGCTAGAAAAAGAGAAACAAGAGAAGGGTTCCATTGAGTGTTCTTTATTCTCCCTCTAAGTATCTCTGTCAGAAAGCCAACTTGCAAGTGTGAGGAAAGGGACAAAAACAAAGCTTGTGGTTGCTCGTTTTACAGATTGTTTATAAAGTACAGAAAAATTGAACATTCACAGTGCAAATATCAAAATATAAAGTGCAATACGCCAGTTAACATGCAAAAATACAAAAACAGTGGTTGACTTAGAACAAGCCTCTTTTACAGAAAATAAGAATTATGTCATTGTCCAGCTACCGGGCCTTCCTACGCTGCTCCCTGCTGCTCTGGAGGTGTACTGCCAGGTCATCCTGGTTGAGCAGTTCCACCTGCTCCCTGCTGCTCTGGAGGAGTACTGCCAGGTCATCCTGGTTGAGCAGTTCCACCTGCTCCCTGCTGCTCTGGAGGAGTACTGCCAGGTCATCCTGGTTGAGCAGTTCCACCTGCTCCCTGCTGCTCTGGCGGTGTACTGCCAGGTCGTCCTGGTGTTGGTCGAGCAGTTCCACCATCGAGCGGTTGCGTCTCTTCTTCCAGCGTAGGTACTCTCGCCTCTCCACGTCCGACGTGGAGCCACTGTAGTCTGTGCAGTAGCCTCCTGCATCCTGGGAGATAAAGAGAGATTACTTAGAATAGGAGCCACTTGAGGAACTCTGATGTTATGGCGCCATTTTGCTTCCACTGGTCCTGTGGCCCTTGTTAAGGTCAACGGCATCATGAATTTTACCAAGTACCAGTTTAGCCAGAAAACTGGTTGCCTCTGCCAGGAAGCTGACACTTGGCCGCAAGCCTATACAACTAACACCAGCTGTGGACTGATAGCTTGTGTGCAGTTCTGAGCCCATGCCTCCCCTAGGCTCCTTCTCCCCACCAGAGAATTTGGGTGGGAAAAAAATAATAAAAGCAGCTGGACTGATCGCCTAGGGCTTGTGTAAGCAAAAGAGGATGATGTAATGTTCCAGCAAATTTCAAGCATTTTGTTTTTACTGTTTGAGACAGGGTTTTACAGAGTAGTTTTTCACTAATTTACAGTGCATTTGGAAAGTAATCAGAACCCTCGACTTTTTCCACATTTTCTTACGTTACTGCTTTATTCTAAAATGTATTAAAATTGTCCCCCCCCCCCTCCCCTCCCTCAAACCTAAACACAATACCCCATAATGACAAACTAAAAACTGGTTTTTAGAAATGTTGGCCAATTTATTAAACATGAAAGTACATAAGTATTCAGACCCTTTATTCAGTACTTTGTTGGAGCACCTTTGGCAGCAATTACAGCCTAGAGTATTATTGGGTATGACAACACAAGCTTGGCACACCTGTATTTGGGGAGTTTCTCCCATTCTTTTATGCAGATCCTCTCAAGCTCTGTCAGGTTGGATGGGAGTGTCGCTGCACAGCTATTTTCAGGTCTCTCCAGAGATGATCGATCCGGTTCAAGTCCGGGCTCTGGCTGGGCCACTCAAGGACATTCAGAGACTTGTCCCGAAGACACTCCTGCGTTGTCTTGGCTGTGTGATTAGGGTTGTTGTCCTGTTGGAAGGTGAACCTTCGCCCCCAGTCGGAGGTCCTGAGCGCTCTTCATCAAGGATCTCTGTACTTTACTCCGTTCATCTCTTCCCTCGATCCTGACTAGTTTCCCAGTCCCTGCCGCTGAAAAACATCTCCACAGCATGATGCTGCCACCACCATGCTTCACTGTAGGGATGTTGGCAGGTTTCCTCCAGATGTGACGCTTGGCATTCAGACCAAAATAGTTCAATCTTGGTTTCATCAGACCGGAGAACCTTGTTTCTCATGGTCGGAGTACTTTCGGTGCCTTTTGGCAAACTCCAAGCGGGCTGCCAGGTGCCTTTTACTGAGGAGTGGCTTCCGTCTGGCCACTCTATCATAAAGGCCTGATTGATGGAGTGCTGCAGACATGGCTGTCCTTCTGGAAGGTTCTCCCATCTCCACAGAGGAACTCTGGAGCGCTGTCAGAGTGACCATCGGGTTCTTGGTCACCTCCCTGACCAAGGCCCTTCTCCTCCGATTGCTCAGTTTGGCCGGCCGGCCAACTCTAGGAAGAGTCTTGGTGGTTCCAAACTTTTTCCATTTAAGAATGATGGAGGCCACGGTGTTCTTGGGGACCTTCAATGCTGAATATATTTTTTGGTACCCTTCCCCAGATCTGTGCCTCGACACAATCCTCTCTGAGCTCTACGGGCAATTCCTTCGACCTCAGGGCTTGGTTTTTGCTCTGACATGCACTGTCAATTGTGGGACCTTATATAGACAGGTGTGTGCCTTTCCAAATCATGTCCAATCAATTGAATTTACCACAGGTGGACTCCAATCAAGTTGTAGAAACATCTCAAGGATGATCAATGGAAACCGGATGCACCTGAGCTCAATTTCGAGTCTCATAGCAGAGGGTCTGAATACTGAATGTAAATAAGTATCTGTTTTTCATTTTTAATAAAATTAGCAAAAATGTTTAAAACATGTTTTTGCTTTGTCATTATGGGGTATTGTGTGTAGATTGATGAGGAGTTTTATTGAATCCATATTAGAATAAGGCTGTAACGTAACACAATGTGGAAAATGGGAAGGGGTCTGAATACTGCATGCTCTGGCCACAACTACAAGTAAAGGACAAGGCAAAAGCTATTTGGGTAAGAGCAAACAGAACAAACTTTTAAAAATGAGAATTTCACTGGACAGTTTAACTACTGGTGTGACTATGGCGTGTTTGAGCTGAGGGGGGGGGGGGGGGGGACACATCGAGTGGTGAGGGACTGGTTGATTTCTGTGAAGGCACCAGAGCAGGTAAGCAGATCTTGACAAAGGAAGTGGGGATCAAGTGAGCAAGTGGTGGGCCTCATTATCCTAACCAGCTTGTTACATCAGCTGCAGTAACTGTGGAGGAGAACCTTGACTCAGGGATTGGAGGAACTGGGTAGATCATTTACAGGGGCTGAGAGGACAGGATGGGGATGTTTTACATTTTAATTTGGAAGAAGCACATGTATTGATTGCATTGTTCTGAGGAGGTTGGAGAAGCTTTCTCACAGTAGAGAACAGCACCCCGGAGTTACCGCTGCCGTTGCTGATCAGTTGGTAGTAGCATGTCCGAGCTGCATTTATGGCCCGTTTGTAGACTTGCTGATGCTGCGCACATGTACAGCTCCATACAACACCTTCCTAATATTGAGTTGTACCCATTTTGCCCTCAGAGCAGTCTCAATTCGAGGCATGGACTCTACAAGGTGTCAAAAGCGTTCCACAGGGATGCTGGCCCATGTTGACTCCAGTGCTTCCCACAGTTGTGTCAAGTTGGCTGGATGTCCATTCTTGATACACACAGGAAACTGTTGAGCGTGAAAAAGCCTTGAGACATGGATTGTGTATGTGTGCCATTCAGAGGGTGAATGGGCAAGACAAAATATTTAAGTGCCTTTGAACAGGGTATGTAAGTATGTGCTAGGCGCACCGGTGTGTCAAGAACTGCAATGCTGCTGGATTCTTCCACACTCAGTTTCCCGTGTATCAAGAATGGTCCACCACCCAAAAGGACATCCAGCCAACTTCACAACTGTGGGAAGTAATGGAGTCAACAGGTGACAGCATCCCTGTGGAACGCTTTCGACTCATTGTAGAGTCCATACCACAATGAATCAAGGCTGATCTGATGGCAAAAGGAGGGTGCAACGCAATATTAGGAAGGTGTTCCTAATGTTTTGTAACACTTGGGTATATTTCCATACTGACGTTGGAATAATACTGTGAAAATGATAATGCCCTTTTAGTGTAAGAGTGGTTTGATAAGACCGCCTGAAATGTCTGCCCGTTTTGGTGGGATGGAGTTTTAGCCTGTCTAGTGACGTCACCAAGCAGTAAATTATACTGAACAAAAAATATAAAACTCAACATGTAAATTGTTGGTTCCATAATTCATGAGCTGAAGGTAAAGATGCCAGAAATGTTCCATACGCACAAATTTGTTTAAATTTCTCCTTTGCCAAGATAATCCATCCACCTGACAGGTGTGGCATATCAAGAAGCTGATTAAACTGCATGATCATTACACAGGTGCACCTTGTGCTGGGACAATAAATATGCAGTTGTGTCAACACAATGTTACAGATGTCTCAAGGTGAGGGAGCGTGCAATTGGCATGCTGACTGCAGGAATGTCTACAAGAGCTGGTGCCAGAGAATGTAATGTTAATTTCTCTACCAATGTCATTTTACAGAATTTGGCAGTACGTCCAACCGGCCTCACAACCACACCAGCCCAGGATCTCCACATCCGGCTTCTGCGGGATCGTCTGCGACCAGACCATCCGGACAGCTGAAGAAACTGTGGGTTTGCAACCCCAAAGATTTTCTGCACAAACTGTCAGAAACCGTCTCAGGGAAGCTCATCTGTGTGCTTGTCGTCCTTACCAGGGTCTTGACCTGACTGCAGTTCGGCGTCGTAACCGACTTCAGTGGGCAAATGCTCACCTATGGCCACTGGCAGGCTGGAGAAGTGTGCTCTTCACGGATTAGTCCCGGTTTCAACTGTACCGGACAGATGGCAGCGTTGTGAAAAGAGTGCCCCATAGTGGCGGAGGGGTTATGGTATGGGCAGGCATAAGTTACGGACAACAAACACAATTGCATTTTAGCGATGGCAATTTGAATGCACAGAGATACCGTTACAAGATCCTGAGGCCCATTGTCGTGCCATTCATCCGCCGCCATCACCTCATATTTCAGCATGATAATGCACGGCCCCATTTCGCAAGGATCTGTACACAATTCCGGGAAGCTGAAAAGGTCCCAGTTGTCCATGGCCTGCATTCTCATGTCACCACCCATTGAGTATGTTTGGGATGCTCTGGATCGACATGTACGACACCGTGTTCCAGTTCCCGCCAATATCCAGCTTCCCACAGCCATTAAAAAGTGGGACATTCCACAGGCCACAATCAACTGCCTGATCACCTCTATACGAAGGAGATGTGTCGCGCCGCATGAGGCAAATGGTGGTCACACCAGATACTGACTGGTTCTGATCCACGCCTATACCTTTAAAAAATGTATATCTGTGACTAACAGATGCATATCTGTATTCCCAGTCATGTGAAATCCATAGATTAGGGCCTAACGAATTTATTTAAATTGACTGATTTTCTTATATGAACTGTAACTCCTTAAAATCTTTGAAATTGTCGCGTTTATATTTGTGTTCAGTGTAGTTAAGACCAATAAAGCGAGTTCCAAACCTCTGCCTATAACTGCTAGTTTCCCCCTCCCCACTCAGACCACTCCCAGACAGTCCTAGCAAAATTATTGCTTGAGAAATTGCTCTTTGCCAAGAAGCTGTGTTTCTTTTTGACAATTTTAATTGAAATATCACAGTAAGGTACTTAATTACCCAGAAATGATTTGATGTTGACATAAAAACAGCTGCATTGGACCTTTAAATCATTTACTGGGGTAATTTTGGAATTTCCCTGTGCCTTAAAAAGTTCGACCTTGGTATCAGTAGGAGCCTAGACCCAACAGGCTAGTTTGGGTAATGTGAGGAAGTGGCTCCTCCCCTCATTCCGGTTTTTATCATATTTACTCAAAATATTTACTTATTGAAGTGCAAGTTGTGCAATTTGGGTAACTTCAGTGTTTCACTTAGGGAGAAACATTCTCTCGAAAAACCAACACATCTCTATGTAAATGTAAGGTTTTTCAGGTGTTTCATTTACAAATCAATGCTTCCTTCTTGTTAAGACCATTAGTTATCTGAAGGCTCAGTTTACTGTGATCTACACGATGTGTGTTCTTTACGTACTCCCGCTCCTTGCTCTGTTGACTGTGGGAAACTGTTGTGTAGGGATACCCCCCTCACCGGCAGACCAACATACGGTAAGTACATCACCTATGGAGTGGGCCTAAGCCACGCTGGGGTATGTAAAACAAAAAAAGGCATTTGACGTCAACTTTTGTGCTGATAGGCAGAGTATGCCCTCGGGCACAATGCTCCACAGAAAAATAGTGCTCTAAAAACAGAAAACTATTAAAGGAAATGACAGACCAACACATTCTCCCACAGATCTTTGGGAAGTGGCTCTTCATTGAGGGTTTTGCAGACCATGAGATGTTCAATGCGGTACTGAGAAAGACCAACAGCTCCTGGATTGAAATCTTTCCGACATCACACAAAGAGAGTATTTTTCAAAAGAGGGAAACATGATGTAAGTAATAGTGATAAGTAAACCTCTACAGCCTTGTCTCTAATGACTTGTGCCATGCATCATTAGACTCAATGGCTATGTGAAGAGACATTCTACAGCTCTAAGAAAAGTATTTAACGATCATCTCCTTTCCTCTGCCAGTGATGGAAAATGCTTCCACTCCTCTGACATGACCTTTTCCGAAATACCTTTTCCAAACACCATCCACCTCACACGTAAGTCAAAACATTGTTGACTGGCTGGCCTGCTTCAATTCAACATCCTATGTCAGATTATCAAATAGAAATTAGTGTTGTGTGTCATTACGTAGACAGTAATGTGACTTCCATGGCAAACTTGCCCCGACTGTCTCGTCATGGACTTCAATAGCACCATGGCTGAAGCGCATATTCGATCTCTCGATATCTTTGGTATGTGTGTTTGTGCTTTTGAGAACCCTACAATGGCCAGCTAATACCCAAACATTTACCCAAAAGCTTTTGGAAACCTTGAAGTCAATCAAGTCATGTAACCAACAAGTACGTTTTTCTTTCTTTCTTTGACCAGGACACTGCCGGAGTCAGAGCTGAAGAATTTCCGTGAAAGCAGCAGAATGCCTTGAGTATCCTCAGCCTGCGCAGTATTCCTAGGACGGAGTCACAGGTCATTATTTACCCTGACCTACTCATTTTTTTTTTTAAAGGGACACTAGGCAACATTTAGTATTGATTTAGAATGTCATTTATCAGTCTAGTATAGATCGCTATTGGCCGTTTACTAAAACCCTGTCCAAGTTCTCACTAACGTCTCACCTCTTCTCTATGCAGAGTTCTGCGCTGAGGAAAAGGAGAGCTCACACATTGCAGAGTCTCATGATGAAAATGATGGTTCTTAGTGATATGGCTAATGATGATGGAATGGTTGCATTATTAAAATCATTTGTACTCTAATACGATGTTTGTGTTTCCAGATTATTATTATTTTTTTTAAATTAAGTGCGTCCTCATCCATAAATGCACACGCAGGCAAACAGCCAGACAGTTATGGCCAAAAAAAAATAGGGTTGCAAATGACCACTGTCCCAGTTTGGCCTTGGGGAATTCACCTCCTAGCGAGCTTTTAATTAAATTAATTAGTAAAATGTAAAGCAATGCTAGGTGATATAAAAAATAAAAGGTTTACTAACCTCGATTTGGAAGGACTTTACTTCAAATGAGTTGGAAGCGAAATAATTATTCCCGGACCAGGCCCAAATTCACTGCACAATAGAGGCCTCACGCGGGCTACCTGAGAAGACTACGGCGAGTGGATAAACTGCCTCTACAGGCCAACGTGCAATCACTGGAGAATAAACTGGAAGAGCTTTTATCCAATGTTGCAAGTCTGCACTAGCTTCTGGCCGGACCAAGTTAACAATTGATAATGTTTCAAGTTCAGTTATTTTTTCTGATCTGGCACTATTCATCTCTGGCTCCCGCTTTAGTAATTTGTGAGTCTTCATTTAAAATCAGTGCTTAAAGCATCAGACAAGCACAGTAGCCTACATATAGTTGATTTTATTCAAACACACACAGGGTATGTCGATATGTGAAGAAAAAAAAAAGTTACACCAATCGATTGGTCGAAAGAACAGAAGACTCTCGGTCAACCAAGATTATTATTATTAAAATCAGGGACAGCCCTAATGTACATATTTACCTCATACTCCTGCACATCGACTCGGTACTGGTACCCTATAGCCAAGTTAGTGTATTTATTTATTTATTTATTATTTCTCTGCATTGTTGGGAAGGGCCTGTAAGTAAGCAATTCACTGTTAGTCTACACCTGGTTGTTAACCAAGCATGTGAAAAATAACAAGGACAAATATATCCTCTGATGCCAACCATAAAAATCACACACAGCCTGGGTCATGTTCATTGGGCATCAACTGGAAGAAAACTGACTGAAACTGGGAGGGACTACCAGAGCTTGCCCAATAAGGAAAGCATATTTTAGTTTTTTGTTGTAAAGCATTTTTAAAATGTTCTGTTGCTAGCCTTAATGAACACAAACCTAGTCACGGACGATTAACTGGGATCGTAAGCACTGTGGTCTTGGACAGGGGTATTCAAACCTCTTCTTGGGGACCCCCAGCCGTTCCACAGCTAGCACACCTGATTCAACTTGACAACTAATCAAGCCCTTGAATAGGACAATCAAGTGAGCTAGTTAAGGGCTACAACAAAATTGTGACATGTCTCGGGGTCCCAGAGGAGAGGTTTAAAAACCACTGGTCTAGGGCTCAGTGCCTGGGAAAGAGTAGCTATTTCCCCCTCTTATCCCTAAGGATAGAGGGATGTGATGCAGGCAGGGAACACAGCTGGTGTTCAGATAGAAACATAACGTAGAGCAGACAAGCCTTTGACATGTAGACAGAGGAATCGGTTCGGCTCCATCTCCAACGTTCAGTTCTTTGCCCCCCTGGGTGAACGCTGCAGCCCTGATGTTTGGATAGCAAAGCCCTTTCACTTCCCTGTTTTGTTACAGCTAAAAAGTTGTCAAATCACAGTTTAAGGAGGACTTCACAGGGAGAGAAAAGATAAGACAAACGAGAGCATGGCTTGGGAGAAATCTGGAATCCATCCAGATAAAAGCATGGAGGGAGAGAGACAGGGGGCCAGTATGAAAAATGTATGTACTCACTAAAACTGTAAAATCGCTCTGGATAAGAGCATCTGCTAAATAACTAAAATGTCAATGTAATGAGAAATGCTGAGAAAGGTTGTTGCATGAGGTGCTGCCCATCTCCTCTGAGATGTGGGTGGGGGAGGGGTCTTTTCCATTAGTGCTTGGGGACAGCATGAGGGACAGTTGGGGCTGGGCGATATGGCCAGAATATCATATCACAATATTTGTCTAATATTTGATTGTTTGGCTGTATTTTACGTTTGTGAATTATAAAAGTTCTAAATATGTTTTACGAGTAGGGCATGACCTTAGGATGACAAATAAAGTGATTTTACTGGGTTCTCCACTCTGTTTAATACTCAAACGAGAACAGAACGGACAGTGAATTAGACCAAAAATTAATACCAGTATATACAATATTGCCCAGCCCTAGGGACAGTCAGCGGATTACCTCTCTCGCTCCCAGGCCTCACCAGGCTCCCACAGCAACTAGTGCTTTCAATTTCCCTCTTCCTCCTGGGTCTTGGAGTGTGTGCACGTGTGTGTGTGTGTGGTGGGTGCAGCGTCCGTAGAGGCAGACCACACCCCTGTTGCATAACCTGTAGAATAAAAAGGCAGTGCGCTTGCGCGTCAAACCCATCCCCTGTAAAGACACCTCGATTGATGGTCACGACCGGGGTAGTGTCATTTGTTCCCAAGACACACCAGAGAAGTTGTGCGCACGCACATGCGAGCGTCCGTTATTCACAATCCACGGAGACTAGTGTGGCCATCTGTCAAACCCCATAATGAATCTTCATTTGCAGGTTGGGTGTGGGGGCAGAATGATGGATCGGGAAGTGAGAGAAAACTGAGGGAATCCAGACAAAACGAAATTCAACAATATTTAAAAAATGGATTTAACTTAGTAGGGAATCAACTAAATGTATTGAAAATGAACTTGCCCTAGTTTATCATGAGACGTGTACAGTGATTCATATTTCCTGCAACATTCTGAAGAGGCTACGAGAATTCCCGTCCTCCCTGTTTATGTGCGGTACGTGCCTCTAACACTATGTAGCCGTTAGTGGTGTAACGGTTCAACCAAACCCATGGTTTGGTACGGATTGCAGTTTTGGGGTCAAGGTTCGGTTTCGGTACAATGGGAAAATGAAATACTAACCTTTACTGTAGCTAAATTGTTTCTTTAATCAAATACAAAGTGTTGGTATATTTATGTGACCGACCGCCTCAGTCTTATGTAGCAAATTGTGAATTTTTTATATATATTTTTTTACATTGGATAAAAGTAGAGACTCAGAGCTAGAAAAATGGTAGTTGAGGAACAATGGGAAAGTAATCCTGCTTTGAAAGTTGATAAACTTGTAACCCCACTTTTGAGAAAATGGCCCTTGAATGTTTTGGTCCACCTACTGGAGAGCTCGTCTACACCCATTCAACATCGTTCACACCCTCTTAAACCTTGGCCTCATGTGAATCCTTAAAAGAGATGGGTGGGGCTATGTGGTAAACACACGCTAAAATCTAAGTTTGTTTGTCACAAGCACAGGATACAGAAGGTGTAAACGGTACAGTGAAGTGGATACTTGCACAGTGGCAATATCAAAAACAGAAAGTGTCCAGATGAAAATATTTTATCATTATTAGATGACGCTTACCCGACACTCTTGTCTAAATTGATGGTCATGTGAAACAAACGCTATAACCACCCCCCAGCCACATCTAGCTACGTGGATGGGTCACTATTGTCTAGACATGTACACATGTTCGTGAAATACAATAGATGGCCGTAATCACCCCCAGACACACCTGGCTAATTTGATGGGTCATGTAATAATGCGGCCGAAGTGGAGTCTTCTGTTTAGACATGTAGCTAGCTAGCTACAATGAACCGGCATCATCCCAACTCATACTACTACCAATAAACATTGTCATAGCTGTAGTATGAATCTGCAGGTAGCTAAAGCTAACAAACTAGGTTCCATGTTGGCTAGCTAACATTAGGCTATAACTAGCAATGCAAATCAATTTCTGATTCAAATAATATTACTACACAGATCATACATGTAACCTTAGCGAGCGAGCCAGCTAACTAACAGTGCGCATTAACTTGCAATAAAAACAACTGACAAAATTAGAAACGTATCTGAAGATGTAGCTAGACTCTTACCCGTATACATGGATGAACGCTTCACGGCAAACAGACCATTTAACTCAGTTTTGTTTGTAGCTAACGTTACATCTTGTTTGACCAGTGTTGTGTCAAGTCACTCTGGTTCACACTGACCGTGGCGTGAGCAGAAAGTAGCCCATCTGTCGATAGCACCTGCTAAATTCAGGGCATCAATGTTGAGAATATTTTTGTAGTTCTCGATGGCTGTTATACCTTTCAAAAATGGCACAGTAGAAAGGACTTTCAACACATACTGAGCAGCTCACGTTATAAACAGAAGCGTGCTACATGGCAGACCAATCCAAACTCATCTCCCGGCATGTCCATCCCATCCATTATCTCAGCCAATCATGGCTAGCGGGAAGGTTCCTGTCTTTTTCTGTGGCTAAACCAACTAGGCTTGTAATTTAACAATTGTATTCGTATTTATGGATGGAATATACGTTTGTTATTAAGGCACATGAAAGTTCACATGTTCCAGAAGGCATTTCTGCCAAAAAACACATTAATAAAAAAATTACTTTATGTTCAAATGCCTCTCCTGTGAAGTAGTGACGCGCGACATACACCTAGTTTCCTGAAACGAGTCACATACGACCATGAGTCATATAAATGCCTGATGAGCACAATCAGGAATAACACAATTGTCTTAAAATGAAAAACACACGATTAATCATCAACACCAAAATAAAAGTGCAATAAGCGTGTGAAATCAATATATGTAAAAACATGTCTCAGACATTGTATAGGCCTACGCTATAATAAAATGCTCAAAAAAATAAAAGGGAACACTAAAATAACACATCCTAGATCTGAATGAATGAAATAATCTTATTAAATACTTTTTTCTTTACATAGTTGAATGTGCTGACAACAAAATCACAAAAATTATCAATGGAAATCAAATTTATCAACCCATGGAGGTCTGGATTTGGAGTCAACCTCAAAAGTAAAGTGGAAAACCACACTACAGGCTGATCCAACTTTGATGTAATGGCCTTAAAACAAGTCAAAATGAGGCTCAGTAGTGTGTGTGGCCTCCACATGCCTGTATGACCTCCCTACAACGCCTGGGCATGCTCCTGATGAGGTGGCGGATGGTCTCCTGAGGGATCTCCTCCCAGACCTGGACTAAAGCATCCGCCAACTCCTGGACAGTCGGTGGTGTAACGTGGCGTTGGTGGATGGAGCGAGACATGATGTCCCAGATGTGCTCAATTGGATTCAGGTCTGGGGAACGGGCGGGCCAGTCCATAGCATCAATGCCTTCCTCTTGCAGGAACTGCTGACACACTCCAGCCACATGAGGTCTAGCATTGTCTTGCATTCGGAGGAACCCAGGGCCAACCGCACCAGCATATGGTCTCACAAGGGGTCTGAGGATCTCATCTCGGTACCTAATGGCAGTCAGGCTACCTCTGGCGAGCACATGGAGGGCTGTGCAGCCCCCCAAAGAAATGCCACCCCACACCATGACTGACCCACCGCCAAACCGGTCATGCTGGAGGATGTTGCAGGCAGCAGAACGTTCTCCACGGCGTCTCCAGACTGTCACGTGCTCAGTGTGAACCTGCTTTCATCTGTGAAGAGCACAGGGAGCCAGTGGTGAATTTGCCAATCTTGGTGTTCTCTGGCAAATGCCAAACGTCCTGCACGGTGTTGGGCTGTAAGCACAACCCCCACCTGTGGACGTCGGGCCCTCATACCACCCTCATGGAGTCTGTTTCTGACCGTTTGAGCAGACACATGCACATTTGTGGCCTGCTGGAGGTCATTTTGCAGGGCTCTGGCAGTGCTACTCCTGCTCCTCCTTGCACAAAGGCAGAGGTAGCGGTCCTGCTGCTGGGTTGTTGCCCTCCTCCACGTCTCCTGATGTACTGGCCTGTCTCCTGGTAGTGCCTCCATGCTCTGGACACTACGCTGACAGACACAGCAAACCTTCTTGCCACAGCTCGCATTGATGTGCCATCCTGGATGAGCTGCACTACCTGAGCCACTTGTGTGGGTTGTAGACTCCATCTCATGCTACCACTAGAGTGAAAGCACCGCCAGCATTCAAAAGTGACCAAAACATCAGCCAGGAAGTATATGAACTGAGAAGTGGTCTGTGGTCACCACCTGCAGAACCACTTCTTTATTGGGGGTGTCTTGCTAATTGCCTATAATTTCCACCTGTTGTCTATTCCATTTGCACAACAGCATGTGAAATGTATTGTCAATCAGTGTTGCTTCCTAAGTGGACAGTTTGATTTCACAGAAGTGTGATTGACTTGGAGTTACACTGTGTTGTTTAAGTGTTCCCTGTTTTAAGACCGGAAGTTAGAGGTAATGTTAACTAGCGCAATGACTGGAAGTCTAGGCAACAGCGGTTAAGAGCGTTGGGCCACTAACCCAAAGGTTGTATTTTCGAATCCCTGAGCAGACATGGTGGAAAAATCTGCCGTTCTGCCCTTGATCAAGGCAGTCAACCCCAAACAACAACTGCTCCCCGGGAGCCGATGATGTGGGATGTCGATTAAGGAAGCCTCCCGCACCTCTGCGATTCAGAGGGGTTGGGTTAAATGCAAAAGACACATTTCGGTTGAACGCATTCAGTTGTGCAACTGACTAGGTATTCCCCTTTCCCCTATGGGTAGCTACACACATGTGGTGTGCAGTGGGGGAATGTGCTTGATATCAGTATTCAAAGCAACGCACCAATGAGAAAGCCCAGCTCCTACCAGGTGAAAACGGTTGGCCTTCGCTACAGGATGATTTGCTGTCCATCAAAGCCTAGCCCCTCCCTCCAATCGACCTGTGATCATAGGCCTCAATCCTAACATGAGACATCTCCCATTGACATCAATGCACGATTTATCCTACATGATTTATCCTACACGTGGGTTTGGAATTACAGGCACAAAGATTTGCCCAAACATCAAAAGGTGGTAGACGGCACCAGCAACCTACAGACCACAACAAATACAGTAACCTTAGCCGACGTGTTCCACAATATGCAATACATAGAATCATTGTAAGATTTCCATGAGAACATTGAGCTTGGCATGATATAGGCCCATTATAGTAACAGGGTACCCACTATAAAAAATAAATGGAACACTGCTAGGCCTAGTGTGGCATGTATGGTCTACGCACATTTGTACCAGTGTATATTCGTCAGCAGTGAATGCTGCGTCCTGTCTTGACCGGTGGGTGTAATCAGGCCTAATTGTAATCTCTCAGGAAACAGAGAGAGACTTAAGTTTTAGTGGGGGAGAAATGTGACGTAGCAGATTTGATGTTTTTTTAGTGGAGAGGGCTCCACGGCTGCCCAACAGAAGGCAATAGGGGCACTAGTTGATGTCCAATAGGTGATATTTAAGAGGTTCTGATCATGCACTTTAACGAGTGAAAAGTAGAATTCAATAAATAAAATAAACTTCATTAAAATGCTGATAAATGGGTAAATTAACATACATGACTAAAACATGGGTCAATAAATGCTGTAGAATAGCCCTGGACTAATTCAAACAAACAAGTAGTGGAGAAAACAGCTCACAGCGTGCAACAGCGCACTCAAGTGGACAAGATAGGATCCACAGCCCAGGGGACCAATGTCAAAGAGGTCAAGCCTGGACAACCTTAATTCATCACCGCCAGGATGATTCATGCATAGTTCCTGTATTGCATCATATTAAAAGCCAACAGAGTGCATCATCAAACACTATGCACACTGTGTTAATCAAAGCGTAGCAAACAATGACGGCCGATTGTGGTGGTAATGTGCCTCCACAGGGATCTAGCCAACAACAATCCCCATGGGGAATAAATAGCAACTCAGCTGCAGTTGAATAATTAGCAGTTAGATTGGCACCTATCCCTGAGCTTCCATTCCAGCCCGATTCCACAGTCACAGCCAGTTACTCAAGTGTCTAAAAGTGGGGCATTTATGCTTCCTCTGTGGCCTTGTCTGGGCCGTGTTCAAAAGGGACGAAACAGTAGAAAAACCTCCAAAACAGAGTGAAACGGGGATGTACTGTGAACTTGTCCAATAAGAAACACTAGTTCGTTTCCCATTGCAAAACAATTTGCCACACTGTGCCCTAATAAACACCATCCTGATGTGTGGAGGAGAGTTTTCTGGCACAAAATGGCATTATCCAGGTGGGTACGTCACATTAGCAGTGGATGGGAGTACTCCCCATACAATGTAAAATGCCAAGAGCACTTAGAGCAGCACTAGCTGCATATAAATCCAATATCATCAAGTTCAAATTCTCAACAGGACTGGATACAAACAACCGATCTACAGTGGGTTCCACAGTAGTGTATACTACTGCTGACCCTATGGTAGCCTCCCATACAGTAGACTACATGGCAGACCACTAGCTCCTACCAGTTAGCACAGGATAGCGTGCCATGCAGCGGATGACATGCTGCTTTCATTGCGCTTGGCAGTCTGCAGGGCGCTGTGCTCTGCCTGTGAGGGGTTTCCCAGCATTCCAAGGGGATCAAAGACAGCTGTTAAGAGAAACATGACTAGAACATGGTTGAGAGTCTGAAATATCAGTTAATGGTGTAAACCTTTTCTTGTGTAACATTTCCCATGGAGGAAAGGAGACGAGGAAGGAAAGGAAGCTAGGTCTAGTGGATTGGGACACGGCCAAGAGTGTCTCAAACTGGTAGTGTGTATATTTTTTGATGTTTTATTGTCACATACACCACATAGGTGCCGTTGAAAATCACTTCAGTTTGAGCTCTGCACTGAAAGCTGACGAACATGTTCATGTTTTAGCAGACAGGGCCGCATTAAAAGGTTTTTAAATTGCATTCATCTCCATTTCCAGAGACACAGAAGAACCGCCAAGCTTTACAACTCTCAAATGACAAAAATGTCAACCTCACATTAGTACATTAGACAGCCTCCTTTCAAAGCGTCTAATTTCCTACTCCTTGAGAGAGGGGATGGGGTTTCCTTATATTTTTATTTTATTGCCTGTGTGTTTCTTGAGCAACACGAAGGTCACGCGTTCAACGCTTAAACTCGTCAATGAAATGACAGCAGCGTCCATGTCATAGTGGACAGTTCTGACCCGTGTTGGTAAAAGCACCTACCTCGCCGTTGTCTATAGTGCAGATTATCAGCTGCCTTTCCTCCAAAATGTTCTTCTCCTCCTCCTCACATCTCTTTTCCAGGCGGTCGTCCATCCTCCGTGATTTGGGCTGCCTTCTGCCTCGTTCAGACCGCTTTGCCACCGAACGGGAGTCCTTCTCCATATGACACATAGCAGAGGGGATTTAGATGGTGCATTGACTTCATAAATGAATAGCATTAATTTTCAGAGGGAAAACTGCATGTCACCAGCAATGTCACCCCATCAATAGATATAATGGGAATAGCAATGGTGATCCTGTATATAAAAGTTATCCCAAATTGCTAAATTATTATCTGCAGCTTTTCAGAGGTAAGTTAGAAAACAGCTGCCTGCATTGTTGGGGTGTGATCAAATGGATGAATCCACGTCAACTTTAGGAGTCTTTATCAGTCCATTTGATGAATTTCAATTAACCAATTAATTTCATGACTTGGGGTTACTCGGTTTACCGCTTTCTTATTTTTCCTTGCAGTTGAGTAGCAAGTGAGAAAAAAGTGCAATGGCTCCCCCAAGTGGGCTGCACAGGAGAAACCTGGGTTGGCACCTGGTTCATTACGGTGATGGTGAGGCTCTCCCACTGCTCCGACACATCAGCGGTATGAGCTGAATAACTGGTTTTGACCAGTTTGGTGCTTTTGGGCAGCAGGGCTGCCCCCCTACGCTCGGCCCTTCTCCTGTCCTCCTCAACTTCCTATGAAGAATGAGACATGTCACGTGACTTAAGTGAGGTGGCTATATCAGAGGCCTAATGCAGCCATAGACATGAGGAAAATGTAAAGGTAACCAATTCAGTGGCCATATGCGTTCTGCTTTTTAAGTAATAAAAGCCTCTACTGAAAATACACCATCGATCATTCAGATAAATGCTTCAGAATATGCTGAAAGGCTTCAGTTTCGACTTCCTTAATAACTAAAGCTTTTCAAAACAGTAGCATATAAATGCATGGTGTTTACCTTTGTATGATATCAGTTTCTTTCATTCAGGGCGCTGCACTAGCTACTGATACACTTACATTGAACCGCTCCAGCAAAGCCTCGTTTCTCCTCCTCATCTCCTCAATCCTCCTTTCCAGCTCTATGGCTGGGACTACAACCTCTGGCTTTGCAGAACACTAGCATGTGGAAAGTAATGGGTTTATTAACAAGTATAGCATATTATATATATATATATATATATATATATTATCTTAGAAAAAGTAACTGAAGGCAAAGCAATTTGAATGAGAGAGAACCACCACTATTGGCCTCTTTTGTGCCATTCTCCTGAGCTGGTTGCTAGGCAAGTTTGCCAGAACACCAGCATTAACTAAATCAAAGCCTTGCCTTTACAATGGTTTCTTCTTTAGATTCCTCAGATGATTCTAAAGAATGTAGTTCCAGTATGCCGCTGCATTCAGGTTCGTGCATGACCACATCATCGTTGTCCTGGTGAATCTTGCATTGGCAAAGACTTTTCCCAGTCTGACCCGATCTGTGCTTGTCACCTGCAGACCATCACCAAGTTTGCAAAACACGGTGAAAAGGTTGGATAATTGCATGACTAAGTACGTGACTAACGTTACAGTATTTCGTTTGAAACTGAAATATTGAGTAACTAAGTGTGCACCGCTAAATAGCTTACTAAAGCCAAAATTGAAGGAGTAGAAATTCACTAGCTAGCCATAACTGTTTGTAGCAACTACATTACCTAGCTAGCTACATGTACTTGTAACTTACCTTCAATACTTTGGGCCATGCCGAATTTGTAAACAAAACCACTTTGGCGCATACTCTTTTTGCTAGCTAGCTACTAACCACCGACAGCAATATTTTTTGGGAGGAGTTGAGTGGAGAAAGTCGGGGGAAGCATTTGCGTCAGAGCACGAGGTACAAACAAGCAACTACCTGTAATCAATTATCTAATTAACATGGCCAGCTGGCCAACATAGGCTGCATTTAGACAGGCAGCCCAATTCTGATCTTTTTTCCCACTAATTGGTCTTTCGGCCAATCAGATCAGCTCTGAAAAAGATCCGATGTGATTGGCTAGATGGCATACATTTTATGTCAAAGGCTGCATTTACACAGGCAGCCCAATTCAGATCTTTTGCCCAATTATTGGCATTAGAGCTGATCTAATTGATCAAAAACACCAATTAGTGGTAAAAAACAAAAGATCAGAATTGGTCTGTCTGTGTAAACAAAGCCAAAGTGACTTCAAAAGTTGCATGGGGGAGAATTTTTGCATTTTAGCTAACCCTAACCCTTTTCCTAACCTTTAACCTAATTCTCCTATCCTGCTGCGTAACTTCTCCTTACCTGCTGCGTAAATTCTCCAACCTGCTACAAAAAATCACTTCTGACTCTAGCTACCTACCTGCATGTTGATAGAAAAAATAAGTTTGCAAAACACCACACTTGGTTGGTGAATTTTTTTATTATCAATCTTGTTCATTTTATTTTTCATTTCATGCAATCAGTTGCTGCATCGTGACCATCAACTTGTGTTTATCCTAAAAATGTCCCATATCGACAGTGTAGTTACAGCAAAACCACTCATCATATACAATTTGCAATGCAAATGAACATGGCTCTATGGCTGCATTTACACAGGCAACCCAATTCTGATCTATGCCCAATTATTGGCAAAAGAGCTGATTTGATTGGTCCAATTATAGGGGGGGGGGGGGGGGGAAATCAGAATTGGGCGGCCTATGTAAACGCAGCCTTTGTTTTCTGCCCTGTGTGTGGATTAGAGAACAAATCAGTTCTCCCTCCAATATCGATCTTGGATTGTTGTCAGGTGCAGACCATAGGAGCTAGTCCTAGTTTGGCTGTGTGTAGTTAAAGGAAAATCACTCAACATATACCATTTGCAATGCAAATGAACATAGCTCAATGGCTGTGTTTACACAGGTGACCCAATTCTGATCTTTTGCACAATTATTGGCAAAAGACCTGATCTGATTTGTCCCCCCAAAAATCAGAATTAGTCTTGCTGTGTAAACACAGCCTTTGTATCTTTTTCCTTCATCATGAAATATATTAAATACTACAACCCTTGCCAAGGTAGGCTCCTTACAATCTCTCCCAAGTGGGTTAACTCGATAAAAGCCTCACTTGAGGTGATAGGAGTTATCAGATTGTATGCATACCAACACATTTTCTTACCCATTTTGCAGTACTTTAACGGTTCTAAAAAGCAATAACACATTTAAATTGCAGCAGTAAAAAACACAAAAATGACGAATTACCTATGCTTTTGTTTAACACCGGTTTGGTTCTCAAACTCTTCTCACTCCAATATACTTTAACGAAAGGAAACATGTTTTCCATCTTCCCCACCACCAAGGTACAGTTATACATAGTAAGATGAATGGTTCTTACAGAACTGTTACGGTGTGAAGATCAAAAAGGATCATTTCAATTTGTTTTACCCCGCTTTTGATTTAATAGGGTCCTGAGTAGTAGATCATATACAGAATATTGATTGCTTGCTCATTACAAGCATTTCGCTACACCCGCTATAACATCTGCTAAACACGTGTATGTGACAAATAACATTTGATTTGATTAGTAATGCTTATTTTACCCCCTGAAGGGATGTCACTCCTGTTAAGGTGACTAAAATACAACCTCCATACAGATGTAGGATCTTAAATTTGACCTATATTGTCACAGCAAAAATAATCCTGCAGCAAAAGTATTTTAACATTTAGTCCATAAATTGCTTGATCTGTGGTTAAGCTATTAGCTGGCCAAAAGTAGGCTACATGAAAAGTCCAATACTGTTAATATAATCATGGGTTAGTGTGGGTTTTCAGTGAATTTATATAAATCACGAAGCTCATCTTAATTTTCTTAATTTTCAGCAACAAAAGAGTGATCAAATTAAGATCCTGCATCTGTACATGGTCATGTTGTAGGCCTACATTGTGATGGCTTAAAATAACTGTCCAGTTAAAATCTAACTTTTAAAAGCTCATAATCTGTTAACTCGTACCCAAATAATGTTGTTGACTCATCCTATACTTGTATTTGTGGCCAAAGCATACATTAGAGAGAAAAAATGCTTGTTTTTGGCCGAGACAGCTCAATGAGGGGTTCGATTAATCTCGCCCGGGCGCCCGTGTAGGTGGGTTTTGCACCGGGTGAAAGTTGATTGCATTCGTTTTGGAACCGGGTTGCCTCCAGGCATGAGCTAGGTGCCCTGTTCAAAGCCCATGGCGAAGTCGGCTCAAAACAAAGAAACGTAGGAGCACGTGGAGTAATAAGTAGGACTCTCTGTTTTCAAATGCAAAAGTGATTGCTTTTGAGCTTTATTTGCCTTCCCAATTAAAATGAGTTAGCAAATTCTAACATTTATTTGATGGAAAATAGATGTATGTTTCTGGACAATGCACCATGGTACCTTGTTGACAGAATGACAGAGCGGCGCAGAATACTGTTTGATTTGAGAAGGGTGCTCCTCCCCTCTTTCGCCCGATGATGTTATGAGCCTTTGCCCGGGACCCCGCGACTCAGTATAATCGAATCTGCCCACTGACTCATTGGCTGAGCTGGCCAATCAGCTGTTTCCTTGTCATGGATATTTTAAATCGACCGGTATACGCCCACACCATTCAAACAGAAAAGCTGCTTTTTAATATTATAATTTTTTTAATAAGGAAAGATATTTCACTCATATTAACCAGGTTTCCATCTAACCTTTTTATGCGAGTAGATTACATGTCGGATATAAAATGTAATGACAGGCCTGATGGAAGAAAGATTTTCGGTAAATTTTCCAAATGTCGACAAAACAAAATACACGAGACAAGGTGGGATCTTTTTGTGTCTGTAAAATGAATTATGCGAGAAATGTTGGTGGAAACACTTTTAATAATAATCTCATCATGTAGGCCAGGGTTCCCCAATTTGGCCCCTCAAGCTTTCTGAGCTAATTTTTTAATTGTTATTGTTGGTCATAAAAGACAGTTAAAACACCAGAAAATCAGCTTCAAGTGATTTTATTTTTGGAAATCTGTTCCAAAGTATTCCCACGCATAATAGAGAGATATACAGCATGTGATCATATACAAATGTAAGCAAGGTTTGAAATGATTCTGTTTTAGTTAAATATTATATCCGTTTAGGCTTCTTGCGGACAATTTGCAGTTGACAAATTATTTGTAATTATGTTCCTGCCCCCTGACCATCCACTCAAGAAAAAAAATCTGCCCACGGCTGAATCTAGTTGATGATCCCTGATGTATGCTATAAGTGCGCTCTAGCCAACAGTACTGCATCTGTGCACTGTTGGCTAGAGCGCAGTGCCAATACCGGAGTGCGAACACTCAGCTATATAATGCAATTTTTTTGTGAGAAAACCATCTTGTGTTTTTTTTGACGGTACATGGGATTTTAACCGCAAAAGGTATTTTTATGTGCACTACGTCATCACCTATAGCCTTTTATCTGCAACATCTCTGGTGGGAAAATGCGCATTTTGTTTTTATGCGGAATTTGGAATATTCACATGAAAATCTGTCGCCAATTGGATGGAAACCTAGCTATAGTAGCATACAGTGCCTTGCAAAAGTATTCATCCCCCTTGGCGTTTTTCCTATTTTGTTGCATTACAACCTGTAATTTAAATTGATTTTTATTTGGATGTCATGTAATGGACATACACAAAATAATCCAAATTGGTGAAGTGAAATGAAAAAAATAACTTGTTTCAAAACATTCAAAAAAATAAATAACGGAAAAGTGGTGCGTGCATATGTATTCACCCCCTTTGCTACGAAGCCCCTAAATAAGATCTGGTGCAACCAATTACCTTCAGAAGTCACAATTAGTTAAATAAAGTCCACCTGTGTGCAATCTAAGTGTCACATGATCTGTCACATGATCTCAGTATATATACACCTGTTCTGAAAGGCCCCAGAGTCTGCAACACCACTAAGCAAGGGGCACCATGAAGACGAAGGAGCTCTCCAAACAGGTCAGGGACAAAGTTGTGAAGAAGTACAGATCAGGGTTGGGAAACTTTTAACATCCCACGGAGCACTATTAAATCCATTATAAAAAAAATGGAAAGATATGGCACCACAACAAACCTGCCAAGAGAGGGCCGCCCACCAAAACTCATGGACCAGGCAAGGAGGGCATTAATCAGAGGCAACAAAGAGACCAAAGATAACCCTGAAGGAGCTGCAAAACTTTAAGACGTACACTCCACAGAGCTGGGCTTTACGGAAGAGTGGCCAGAAAAGGCATGTGGGAGACTCCCCAAACCTATGGAAGAAGGTACTCTGGTCAGATGAGACTAAAATTGCTTTTTGGCCATCAAGGAAAACACTATGTCTGGCGCAAACCCAACACCTCTCATCACCCCGAGAAGCATGGTGGTGGCAGCATCATGCTGTGGGGATGTTTTTCATCGGTAGGGACTGGGAAACTGGTCAGAATTGTAGGAATGATGGATGGAGCTAAATATAGGGAAATTCTTGAGGGAAACCTGTTTCAGTCTTCCAGAGATTTGAGACTGGGACGGAGGTTCACCTTCCAGCAGGACAATGACCCTAAGCATACTGCTAAAGCAACACTTGAGTGGTTTAAGGGGAAACATTTTAAATGTCTTGAATGGCCTAGTCAAAGCCCAGACCTCAATCCAATTGAGAATCTGTGTTATGACTTAAAGATTGCTGTACACCAGCGGAACCCATCCAACTTGAAGGAGCTGGAGCAGTTTTGCCTTGAAGAATGGGGAAAAAATCCCAGTGGCTAGATGTGCCAAGCTTATAGAGACATACCCCAAGAGACTTGCAGCTGTACTTGCTGCAAAAGGTGGCTCTACAAAGTATTGACTTTGGGGGGGTGAATAGTTATGCACTCTCAAGTTCTGTTTTATTTCTCTTATTTCTTGTTTGTTTCACAACAACAACAACAACATTTGCATCTTCAAAGTGGTAGGCATGTTGTGTAAATCAAATGATACAACCCCCCCAAAAAAAATCAACCAGGTTGTAAGGGAACAAAATAGGAAAAATGTCAAGGGGGGGTGAATACTTTCGCAAGCCACTGTAATTATAGATCATATTTCATAGAAATCTGGAAACACTGGACAGCTACTTTAAGAGGCTTTAGCAGCTTCCACATTACTGCATATCGTTTTAAGATGTTTTAAGGGAGTATGTTCTCTCTGCAGTGCAACAAAAGGATTAGCATTTCACAATAGCAACGCGTGTGACACTGTCCAACATGCAGGAGACATATTGTTCAAGTAACTCCCCGCAATATAACACCACCAACGTAGGACAAAGCTTAATATTGGCTGTGTAATGCAATCAAACACAAGTTAATACAAAGGCAAATGTAAAGGCAATCTTCCTACTAAATCTATCCAAGCTGAAGAGAAGGCAAATGTAACATGAATGAAATAGAAGTAATCAATTGGCACATAAAAGTTCCCAAGAGTGGATTCAGACATACGTTTTAGTCTGTGTACAGTATGCAAGAAGAAAATATGAGTTTTGATTGTCTGTAAAGCCAAATTACTGTCCTATAGTCACTGGGTCTAAGTTATGTTGCTAATTGTTTAGGTAATATACAATACTCCTACCTTACCAGGAAAACTGAATAAGAATCATTGTAGACATCATAACTGTTTTCTCACACAGTGATAAAAGTAATTATTTACTGTATATCAACAATAGAAATCCTTTGAATCGACACTTGTGTTTGAAAAGCGAATGAAAGTTTCAGAGTTGTGTATAGCCCAACATTGCATAGTAAATCATTGATTAAGCAAAAGAGCGAGTGCATGATCTTGCCTTGGTGGCATGAAAGATTTCATATGGAATTAGGCTAACCATTGTCAAGAGTACAGCATGTGTTTCTATTGGTTCAGGTTCCAACCAGTGGAGCAATTCTAGTGTTTTTTTGTGTGTTTTGATATGCAACCTATTCTCACAGCCATTGAACTTTCCCTTTAAAAAGCAACTCATCATTTATTTTTATATCTGATATGAGTTGTAGTCATGTGTATCAACTCTGGTAGAAAAAGAAACTACGTTATGGTGTAAAAAATATAATTTGGGGCTTAAAGATCCAATGCAGCTGTTTTTATCTCAATATCAAATCATTTCTGGGTAACAATTAAGTACCTTACTGTGATTGTTTTCAATTAAAATGGTCGAAAATAAACAAAAATGTCTTCTTAGCAAAGAGCAATTTCTCAAAAAAGAAATTTGCTAGGACTGTCTGGGAGTGGGAAAAACTGAAAACTAGCTGTTATTGTCAGAGAGGTTTCGAACTCTTTCTTATTGGTCTATTAACTAATTTACTGCATGGTGCTGTCACCAGGCAGGCCAAAACTCCATCCCACCAAAACCATGCAGAAATGTCAGGCATTTGAGTCATTTAGCAGACGCTCTTATCCAGAGCGACTTACAGTAGTGAGTGCATACATTTTTTTTTTACTTTTTTGTGCGGTCCCCTGTGGGCTCTTACACTAAAAGGGCATTATCATCATTTTCACAATTTCACAGTATTATTCCAACCTCATAGTGTGTAAATAGATTAAAACACAGGAAAATCACGTTTTTGACTGCACTGGGCCTTTAAAGACAGGAATTTCAGAGCCTGTGATGTAGCCTATGTTATGATTGGGCTAAACAAACCGTGCCTCTCTTTTCATTTCGTAGTATCATTTTGAAAATACAAGGTGCCAGATCAGTCGATTTGTTGAGATATTCAGTTATGCTTGTCCATGTCCCCTAATGCGTTACATTGAAATGACAAAGACGTGAGCATTGCACAGTGGCATCGACTGGCAGACAATGTTTAGGAATGCAATGCCACTCATGCACCCCTGAAAAGCAAAAGCAAGGCCATTCTTAAATTGTCAATGCATAAGTGCTATGTACAGTAACTGTTCACAAATACTATATTGAAATGTGGATTTATATTACAATCAAAACACCTCTTTGCAATGAACTTAAGTTGAATCCACTTCATTCCATTAACTGTGTATTGCATAGGCTGTTTGCTGAGAAACACTAGATTCCAAAAGCCTTCAAATGTGCCAAGGATTTGTCTACTGTGGCAACGTCATCAAATGGCATTAATGTGTGTTTAGTACAGGGGTGTGAATCTGAATGACAAATGACAAAAATTTGAGGCAATAACACACTTCGATTATTCATACAATTTGAAAGTGCAGATTTGATAGGTTTTCTTTTTTTGGTGTTTAAGTGCATAAATTTGTTCTCACATTTATGGCTTTTAGGTAACAGACGCATAAATTCAGGCAGGACAAAGTCTTTTGGTGTGCTTGGAGTTGTAGTGGCTTCGCATGTCCTTGCGAAGGCGAAACTTCTCCCCGCAGACGCCGCAGATATACAGGTGCACGTCCATGTGCTTCTCCAGGTGCTCTCCGCTGGGGAAGATCTGGAAGCACACCTGGCAGATGGTCTCGCCGGCGGACAGGTGCGAGATCATGTGGCGCACATGGTCATGTTTGAGGAAGGTGCCCTGGTCACACACGGGGCAGACGTAGCGTGCCATGCCCTTGTGCATGTCGGTGTGCAGCCGGAGCTGCCGCTCACGCAGGAACTGCTTGCCGCACGTCTGGCAGGTGAACTGCTTCTCCTTGGTGTGGACAGTGTAGTGCTCCCGCAGGTGGCAGCGCTGGTAGAAGCCCTTGCCACAGATGGCGCAGAAGTGCTTGCGCCGGTGGTCCGGCTCGACGCCGCCATCCTCCAGCTGGGCGGGGCGGAACAGCTCCTGCTCGTGGCAGGCCAGAGCATGCTCCAATGCCAGGCTCTCGCTCTGGAAAAGTAGGCCACACTGGGGGCAGGCCAGGTCGCCCCCGTCCAGCAGCCCATCGTCCATGGCCTGCGGGTCCTCGGGCAGGGGTGAGTCACCCTCCTCCCCATGGGAGTCGGTGTCCGCACCCTGAGGTTCACCACAACGCTCAGCGTGCTCCTGCAGTTGCCGCCCCTTGATTAGGACCTGGCCACACCTCCCGCAGGCGCAGATGTGGCCCATGTGGCTGGAGATGTAGTGAGCCGACTGGTCCTCCTTCGTGAGCAGTTCTCCACAGAGCTCACATGGCAAACTGTCCCCGTCCTGCTTCTCCACTTTAACCTTGCGCATCTTAACAGGTATGACAGAATCGTTGTTGCTGGACATGTGCCCCTCGAATGGCTCGTTGCTGTCGTCCATGACTGAAACATCAGCCTTGGCCTCCCGGTTAAATTTAATCGGTTCCCTCATAGTGTCGCTGAGTGTACTGTGCCTCGCACTGATCTCTCCCACCTGGACCACCTTAATGCCATCCATCTCGGACACCACGTTTTCTTCCAGCTCCATCTTGATGGTGATATTCCTGGCAGAACCAGGCTCGTTATCCGTACCAATTGTCACGGACCTGATCACTGTGTCGGCGTCTGACTTGTGGTCCGGCCAATCCTCTTCGCCCTTGCAGACCACCCTGTGCTCCTCCATCCCCTCAGAGGCCGAGCTCTCCGCCTTGCTGGAGTCGTTGTCTGCCTCGGCGCTGGTCCTGGGGACCTGAAAGGCCTTACGGTTGGTGCAGGTGAGGATGTGCTCTATCAGCAGCTTCTCGCAGCTAAAGACAAAGCCACAGTCGTCACAGGTGTATGTGCGCCCGAAGCGGGGGCGCTCTTTCAGGGTGGCACTCCGGCCGCCAGGCCTCTTGCGCAGGTCACAAGGCTGCTCAGCCACACTGTCTAGAAACGGTGGTGCAACTACTACCAAAGGGGACGCCACATCCTCCACCACAAGTGGAGGCCTGTTGACTGGGACAGGAATGCTTGGTCGCACAGGCACAGCAGTGATGGCAACTTTGGGCAAACTTTTGGGCTCATCCTCTGGGGCGCTTGGCTTCTGCTGATCGTACATGCGGACTCCAAACATCATTTTTCCTGTAATTGCCGGGCCAACGGAGGAAGAGGAGCCGGACGAGGTGGTGGAGGAAGAGGAGGAGGCAGAGGAGGACGGCGTAAGGTTGGAGGCGCTCCTGATGTCCCGGAGGTCCTCCAGGGTGTCTGGGATATAGTACATCTGCAGGTAGGCCATTGAGACCTTGAGCTCCTCGAACTCGTAGCTGCCCACCACTATGCAGCCCAGGTACATGAGCTGCAGGATGAGGTCGAAGCACTCTGCGCTGATCTGCATGTTGCTGAGGTCCATGCGAGCTGTCCCCTGCTGGTCCCGGATGAACATCATGCGGAAGTAGGAGCTGCACGCAGCCAGCACGGCCTTGTGGGCCCGGAAGTAGATGTCGCCAATGGCGATGCAGCAGTCGCACAGGAAGCCCCACTCCCGTTGGTTGTTGAGCTGCTGCAGGACATGCTCGCTGTGGCTTGGCCTCGCCATCACCCTGGAAGAGTGAAGGGGAGAGCAATTAGCAAAGCAATGCTTCAATCTAAAGATGCTAAATAACTAATGTAGCAGGCACCAAATCTGTTTAAAAACACAACTGTGTAAATTTGCACATGTTAAGATTAATTAAGCTGTTATTATCCCTGTACAATAACCCTCATTAAAAACAAAGGTTAAATAAAACAATAAATAAATAAAAAATCTGAATCAGTCTATTCACAACTCAAGAGGAAACAGCCACTTAACACCACATGACAACTAAATGGTAGGCTTCTCCAACCTCCAAGTCATAGGATGATTAACACATGAATGGTTGCTTATTGGATTCAAACAGAGGAAATACAAAAATATTAACTCTCAGTTGGTAGAGCATGGCGCTTGCAACGCCAGGGTTGTGGGTTCGATTCCCACGGGGGGCCAGTATGAAAAATGTATGCACTCACTAACTGTAAGTCGCTCTGGATAAGAGCGTCTGCTAAATGACGTAAATGTAAAAAGTTCACAAAATAGTGCTCAACATTGCATGTTGAAGTAAAGTATTTTCAAAAGGTCTACATGTGGCACATAATTGTACCACAAAAAGGTCACCTTAAAATAACACTCTCGCGATAAGATCACCCTAAAGATCATTAGTCACACAGGTGTGCACTCACACAGGACTATATTATCAAATTGACGGATTTCAAAATTATCTAGCCTAATTCTATAATATAGAGCACAGCATATTACGTCTTGAACTAGTGTGGCGGCATAAAGCCTAGAGAGGTGGGCCTGCAACCGGAGGGTCGCTGGTTTGAATCCCAAGTATGAAGGGGAAAAGTATGTCGGGATTCGGGTATTCCATCTCCTGCCTTTGTGCCCATGAGCAAGGCACTTAATCCCTAAACTCCAGGCGTGCTACACTGTAACAGACCCTGGCCTCCAACCGCTCAGTGTGTGTGTGTGTTTATGTAAGTGTTCCTCAGGAAGCCGTGTTCCTCTGGAAACAAAAAATTGTATACAGCTAGCTTATCATTTTTATGTCATTTACAGATTTACAGTGATGTCAATGACAGATTTTCTACAGTAACAGTGTTTACATAGTGGAGTTTGTATTTGTATTTATTATGGATCCCCATTAGCTCTTCCTGGGGTCCAGCAAAATTAAGGCAGTTCATACAATTTAAAAAACATTACAATACATTCACAGATTTCACAACACACTGTGTGCCCTCAGGCCCCTACCTACTCTACTTCCACATATCTACACTAATAAATCCATGTGTACGTGTGTATGTTATCATGTGTGTGTATGCATGTGTCTGTGCCTATGTTTGTGTTGCTTCACAGTCCCTGCTGTTACATAAGGAGTTTTTTCAAATCTAATTTTACTACTTGCATCAGTTACTTGATGTGGAATAGAGTTCCATGTAGTCATGGCTCTATGTAGTACTGTGCGCCTCCCATAGTCTGTTCTGGACTTGGGGACTGTGAAGAGACCTCTGGTGGCATGTCTTGTGGGGTATGCATGGGTGACCGAGCTGTGCGCCAGTGGCTGAAACAGACAGCTCGGTGCACCCAACATGTCAACACCTCTCATAAACACAAGTAGTGATGATGTCAATCTCTCCTCCACTTTGAGCCAGGAGAGATCGACATGCATATTATTAATTTTAGCTTTCTGTGTACATCCAAGGGCCAGCCGTACTTCCCTGTTCTGAGCCAATTGCAATTTTCCTAAGTCCTTTTTTGTGGCACCTGACCACACGACTGAACAGTAGTCCAGGTGTGACAAAACTAGGGCCTGTAGGACCTGCCTTGTTGATAGTGCTGTTAAGAAGGTAGAGCAGCGCTTTATTATGGACATACTTCTCCCCATCTTAGTTACTGTTGTATCAATATGTTTTGACCATGACAGTTTACAATCCAGGGTTACTCCAAGCAGTTTAGTCACCTCATCTTGCTCAATTTCCGCATGATTTATTACAAGATTCAGTTGAGGTTTAGGGTTTAGTGAATGATTTGTCCCAAATACAATGCTTTTAGTTTTAGAAATATTTAGGACTAACTTATTCCTTGCCACCCACTCTGAAACTAACTGCAACTCTTTGTTAAGTGTTGCAGTCATTTCAGTCGCTGTAGTAGCTGACATGTATAGTGTTGAGTCATCCACATACATAGACACTCTGGCTTTACTCAAAGCCAGAGGCATGTCATTAGTAAAGATTGGAAAAAGTAATGGGCCTAGACAGCTGCCCTGGGCAATTCCTGATTCTACCTGGATTATGTTGGAGAGGCTTCCATTAAAGAACACCCTCTGTGTTCTGTTAGACAGGTAACTCTGTATCCACAATATAGCAGGTGGAGTAAAGTCATAACACATACGTTTTTCCAGCAGCAGACTATGATCAATAATGTAAAAAGCCACACTGAAGTCTAACAAAACAGCCCCCACAATCTTTTTATCATCAATTTCTCTCAGCCAATCAATAGTAATTTGTGTAAGTGCTGTGCTTGTTGAATGTCCTTCTCTATAAGCATGCTGAATGTTTGTTGTCAATTTGTTTAATGTAAAATAGCATTGTATCTGGTCAAACACCATTTTTTCCAATTGTTTACTAAGGGTTGGTAACAGACTAATTGGTCAGCTATTTGAGCCAGTAAATGGGGCTTTACTATTTTTAGGTAGCGGAATGACTTTTGCTTCCCTCCAGGCCTGGGGGCACACACATTCTAGTAGGCTTAAATTGAAAATATGGCAAATAGGAGTGGCAATATCGTCTGGTATTATCCTCAGTAATTTTCCATCCAAGTTGTCAGACCCCGGTGGCTTGTCATTGTTGATAGTCTGCACTGCATTTGTAGCCTTTTTTAAAGCCTATAACATAAAATGTACTTGAACTTAGTTGGTCACAATGAAATATATGTTTGTCTAACAGCTGTAGTCTAGTCTATCTGCATTCTATCAATGGTCTACTTTTTCTAAATGTGCAGTGAGGTGATGTCCTCTTATTTATGGCAAAAAAAAAATGCAAAAATGCCGTCTCTTTGTCGTTACTCGTCGCCTGCTCAAATCCCGCCCACCCATTTTCATTGGCCTATTTTGGAGACTCAGTCGTGCGGACATCGTGGCTGTCAATCATACCTCACTAAAAGTAATGAACTAAACAGCTTTACAATAATTCCAATCGGAGCAACAGAGTGAATGCGTGATTATTATTACTTGTTGAAAATATCGGGAGGACCAAACAATGTGAAACCAAAATGGAGAGACCTCCCACGGCAGTGGCAGTGTTGTCGGAAATCTCACGCAAGCACGCACTGCCACCCCCGCGCTTCTTCCCGCAATCACGCTATGAGAAAAAAAGCACAGGGTTTTTCCGAAAGCAGGAATGTTTACTCTGTGAAAACACTGAATAAATACTCACCGACAATAAATGGGGCAGACTGTGGATGTAGTAAAACTCAAGTTGGGGTGCAATGTCCAGAAGTTCCACCTGAACCGCTTTTATCGAACCATAAACTTGTGACGAGAATAATCGCGAGGGCGAAGCAAGCCCCTTCTGCAGCACGGATGAAAGAACTTCCGCACAGCCGCTCTGCGAGCTTATTCACCGCACTGAGCGAGATCCAGCCCCACTCACGCAAATCCAAACCTCCCGAGACTGGGTGTACGGTAACAAGGCAGTGACTAGGCTGCTCAGCTGGACGCTTACAAGTAAAATGGACGAACATAGAAAATGTGACTGTAATACTGGCATAGGCTATTTAGGTTCATAGCACCAATGCAAAAAATTAACAAGGTTTATTTTCCTCCGCATAAATTGGATTAAAAGCCTATGTTTATTGCCTATTTATTTCGTCTCCATATGCACTTACCAGAATAACCAACCGATAAGGATGATTTAGCTACACATTTGATTCATCTGAGTTTTACAGAAGTAGGCTTACATCTTGATAGGATGTTAAGGCTACATTTCAGCATAAGAAACATCAAATCTCCAAGGCGTGCATTTATGAGGCTGTACTACTTGGTTATTAGAACTTTGATGCGCTCATAAATTGTCATGTAATAATAATAATAAGCCATTTAGCAGACGCTTTTATCCAAAGCGACTTACAGTCATGCGTGCATACATTTTTGTGTATGGGTGGTCCCGGGGATCGAACCCACTACCTTGGCGTTATAAGCGCCGTGCTCTACCAGCTGAGCTACAGAGGACCAATAATAATAATAATAATTTATTTAGAATCTTACTCCTACTTCAATGTTTGTCAACCAACGTCATATGTTTTAGGGGGAAGTAAAACACACGGTATTTACACAATTTGAACAACTTTTTTTCACACACGGTATTTACAAAATGTTCACACCTTTCATGACAGAATTGCAAATGTACTGTAGAACAGTCACGTGATCAATAACAACCTCAGGAGACAATCACATAGGAAGACGCGCGAGACCGTGCGAGAATTTTTCTGCGGCAACAAATAGGCTACGTACGAAATATAAACCTATATTTCGCAAATAGGTGGTAAGAAAGACATACGATTATCGTATTTGCTTTGTTTTGCAAATAGGAGGGGATATCGAAATGCATGCATTGGGGCCCGTGTGGGTTATCGAGGCTGTTCACGGTTGTTGATTTTGTATAGAAGGAACACTTGATTCAGTCGGCAGGAACACTTGATAGTCTACAACGCAGACGTGTGTGAATCGATGTGATGCTGTCGTGAAACAAGCTGGCGAATATATCTTGAGACCGGCTGTGGGTTGTAGGCTACATATGGGACTGGCATATTGACCATCTTTTAGAATGGTATTTTCAGTTATTTGCATATTCCATTCGCCGAAATCTGACCCCTTTATCTGTGGGGGTTTCAAGAATGCATGCGTTGTTGCTATGTCTGAATGTCCATCATATTGACCGGTCTGCTTTGAAGTAAGCAGCATAAATGGATACAATTAAATAAAGGGTTAGCTACAATATAAACATGCCCTATCGATTGCAACAATGTAACATTAAATTATACCGGCCCACGCTCTGTTACAATGTAAAAACCTTGCAGTAAGTCTAAGGAACTGTTTTTTGTCAAAGTAATTTTTAGGTTACGGTTCCCCAATGTTTCATCTTTTCACACCGCACGTGAAACTCCTTTATTATCAAAGATGTCTACAGGTAGAAAGTTAACCAGATGCCAACATCTAACAGTCTATTTGGGGGGGATGCTTCTTTCAGTTCTTTGACCAGCAGAGTACGCCATTGTTTCAGCAACACCTTCAGAAATTCCTTAGTGCATGCTTCAGAGGTGTGACATTTTATGAACATATGTTGGGTGTGTGTTTTAGAGGGTGGGGGAAGAGTTTGATCATATAGAATCGCATGTTGTCATTGCACAGCAATCAGACCTGGCCTGGGTTCCAATAGTATTTGTGTATTTGTGTTCATTTATTGAGCTTATAGAACAATGGAGCCAATAGAATAGTCCCAGAAGTGCAAACCCCACCCAAAGTATTTGAAAGGAAGTGAATACTATTTTAACCCAGGTCTGCACAACATATCCTCTCCTGAACCTAATTTTAACCCTGTATTATGAATTACTGTGTGCGTGTGTTTATGTGTGTGACATGAGGTGGAGTGGGGGGTGTCATGGACGTTTCCAGCCACAGCATGTTCCTCTTGCAGCAGCTCAACGTCCAGAGGGAGTTTGGCTTCCTGTGCGACTGCACAGTCGCCATTGGCAACGTGTACTTCAAGGCCCACCGGGCCGTGCTGGCTGCCTTCTCCAACTACTTCAAGATGATCTTCATCCATCAGTCAAGGTTAGATGCATACTGCATGACTATTGCATTCTGTGTCACACTAAGGGTGTTATGAATGTCTATGTGTATAGCAGGCTCCTTCAAGTAAATAGTTGTCCATATTTTTTGGGGTCATGTTGTACAGTAGCAGGGTCTGGTGACTATCAGAGGTTGTTTCAGTGAAATTGGGGATTAGAAGGGGTGTTGTGTAAGTTGTCTCACATTGCACTGATTGTAAACCACATGTTTCTTTGGCTGCAATGAATAGATGAATAGAATAGAATTGAGACTGGTAATGCACTTGTGTGTTTGTTTGCACATTGTATTTTCCTGAATGTCCTGCACGAGAGAAGATCTTAACTAGTTCGTATACATATATCTAACTTTACAAAATCCAAGGGATACTTTGTTATTAGAGAGAGGAAATATGAATGTGTTTCAAGAGTAAAGGCTAATATACTCTCCCACTGTCTATCGGCATCTTCATAGTGAGTGCATTAAGATCCAGCCCACGGACATCCAGCCAGACGTTTTCAGCTACCTGCTCCACATCATGTACACTGGCATGGGCCCCAAGCAGGCGGTGGACCAGGGCCGCCTGCAGGAGGGCATCAAGTTCCTCCATGCCTACCAGTTGTGCCGTAAGCCTGGTGAGGGGGGGCCCGATGCTGCCACCGCCGACCTTGTCCGCATGTCCAACCTGTACGGTATTCAGATTTCATCCCAGTTAGCAAACAAGGAGGGTACTGGGGTCCCTAAAGGTAGTGCAGGGGCCCGAGGAGGGGGCGGCCCCGAGGACGGGCGTTCGTCCACTCGGGCGGGCCGCTCCCACGCCGCCCAGTTTTCGATGACTTTGGGGTTGGAGGGCGTCCCCTCCTCGGTCCGTCAGCCCTTCTCTGGTCTCCTCCGTGGTGTCTCCTCTGTGGCTTCCGGCGACGACTCGGACATCTCAACGCGCATCAAGCAGGAGAGGGTGGATGAGGGGGAAGGGGAGGGAGAGGAGGGCCACCAGGCACCGGGCGAGGGAGGGTCCCCAACGTCTCCTTTGGCCCAGGGCGGCAACCCCTGCCAGGGCCTCCTGTTCAAGGATGGCCCCCTGGCGCTGCTGTGCCCCCGGTGCGGCGAGCGCTGCTCGTCCCCCGAGGGGCTCCGCGAGCACCTGTTCAGCCACGCCACCTGTGCCCTGAATCCCAGCGGACTAATGGAGGGCCTCTCCCAGGCCGGGGGAGGGGACCCAGTGGGCCCTGAGGACCAGCAGCAGCAGCGTGGGGCCCCCCAGGATCAGCAGGATGCAGGCTACCTGGAGGAGGCCCTGAGACAGAGCCAATCCCTAGCTGACGAGCTAGCCACCGAGCTAAGGCGGAGCAGAGGGGGTATAGCCAGTGGCACCAGCACACCCCCCATCACCACCACCTCTACTACCAGTCATACACGAAAGCGCAAGATCGCCTGCTCCGTGTGCAGCCTGCGCTTCGCCCAGAAGAGCCAGCTGCAGGAGCACATGTACACGCACACAGGCAAGCCATCGCGTTACCACCGCTACAGCCGCCTCTGCAGCCAGCTCATCCACGCCTCTGGACACTTCTGCGAGGGGCCACCGGAGGGCGGTGGGGTGGCGGCAAGCACTACAGTAGCGCTGGCGGAGGAGGCCAACAGGGAAGTTCAGGACAATGGCAGCTCCTGCTATTCGCTAGACTCTGAGATCTCGCAGGAGAGCGTGGACAACGTCGCTGTGGAATGAAAGCGAAAACAAAACTGTAGAAATTAAAGAAACACATCAAGTCCCACTTTACATAGGTGATGTGCTGGAGTCGCCACTTGTGGAATACCTGATTTGATAACTCTGTTTGTGTGATTATGCAGTAGCCTCTCTTTTTGTGTTTTCTTGGAAAACTGGATTAGCAATGGTAATTGGTAAGAACTATGTACTTATACTTGTTACAAGGTAATTTACATAAGTTATTCCCTAATAGTTATCCGGGGATAACAGCTATGTAATAAAACGTGTTGTGGGAAGACATCTTCATTCTCCCATCTGCACTCACCAGAGACTCTGCACATCTGGTTAGTTTCCATTAGGGCACACCATAGTAAAACGTTTTGCAATGGAAAACAAAACCTAGTGTTTCTTTTTGGACAATTCCAGATAGTACCTCCTGTTTCACTCTGAGTTTATTTTTCTTCAGTTTGATTCCTACTGAACATGACCCTGTTTCAGTTGCATTCCTACCTTTTGTCAGTATCTTTCCACTGATCCGGTTATATCCTGTCCTTTGTTAATACCGTCATCTCTCTGTCGGTTAGATGAAACCCTGTGATATGATTCCAGTGTAAAGTGTATGTTCTTTTATTCAGTGAATGTCTGAATAGAATAGAACATGGTTTTTAAAAGAGGAATGTGTCTCTCTCAGTTGTCATATTTTACCAGCGGGTATATTGATTGGAAATTAGCAAATACTATGAATCTGCATTGTTTTCTGAAAATGCACTTTGAGAAATAAGTAGCTGTTGAAATGGATCCTGGCTTGTTGTTATGGAGGGTTGTCAGGGTTGCAGGAATTTGCAAGGGACAAATTCTTATGCCCACAATGTTGCAGTACACAACTGATGAGTGGTAGTACATCATTACACATATTGGAGCGTTTAACTATTTCCCTCCAAAATCATGAGCAGTGGCTTGGTATTCCTCTTTTTCTTTCTTAAACCCCAACAAACTAGCACTTACAGTGTATCTAAACTTGACAATTAGCTGAGAATTAACTTGGCTTGCTTCATTCACCTTCAAATGAATCCAAAGGATTCAAGAAGTGTGTACTACCTATGAAAATGGACGTGTATGCAAAAGAAGACAAAGTCCCAAGACCTTTAAAGCTGGAAAACCTGGGGATGTATCAAGCATCACAGGAGAGCTGATCGAGGATCAGGTTGTCCCTGTCTTCATTCTAGATCTGAGGCAAAACTGATTCAAAATCAGCACTACTATTATTATTATATATATATTTTTTTCTACTACTCTGAGATACTTAACACATACGGCCCCTGATATACCTATACATTCTAATAGCAAGGACCTTAGCAGTGTTTAAGTACAGAGGAAACATGTTGAATGTGCTTTATCCTTGACAACACTAAGAGGAAGGACTTAGTTTAGCTCATAACAGGCTAACATGAGTAGAAGTAGCCTGACGACTCACACTCAGTTCTTCCGCTGCTCTGTCGTCCGCTACCTACTTCAGTCTGAGGTTGCCATCATTGAAGTCGTTTGTGGTGACGAGGGCCACGAGGGGCGTTGTACAAAACAAAGTGTTCACATTCTGTGAAGGGTTGGGGAGGTACTCAGATCCAGACTCATTGCGGAGAAGAAACTAACGTCCGTGGGCGTGGCATAGCGTTTGGCCGGAGCAAAGAGTTCGGGTAGCCAGGCAAGAGTAGAAGTGACTAAAAGAGATACTCTGAACTTAGTTAGTTCTCTAAAGCTTTATGATCGTGGGATTGTAGTTTCATATTTGACGGGGGATATGTGGCAATGGCTATCAGAGTGTGTAGAATAATGCATCTGGTGATGTCGAACCAGGAAGCTGTATGTACTGTGATAGACAGTATAAACCTAGGATTATCAGATTTACATTTTATCCTGTTGGTGTGTGTGACCTCTGGTGTGTTTCAGTTGGCTACTCTTCTATGGCGTTTTCACTTTGTCATTACCACATGGCTGTGGTTTCATGTTTTCTAAATCTGTGTCACTTTTCCATACATGGAAAATGTTTTGTAAATAAATATATTTTTTAACAGATTGTCCGATGTTAACTTGTCTCATTGATAAGAATGTTTAGTTTCTACAAACCATACATCTGTTTCAGATATCGGAGTTCCTTTCCCTCACTATTTCTGTTTGTTACACACACACCAGTGTATACAATGGCTGTAGTCCACAGGAGGTTGGTGGCACCTTAATTGGGGAGGCTCGGGTAATGGCTGGAGTGGAATAAGTGGAATGGTATCACATACATCAAACACATGGTTTCCAGGTGCTTGATGCCATTCCATTAGCTCCGTTCCAGCCATTATTATGAGCCGTCCTCCCTGCAGCAGCCTCCACTGATGTAGAACTATGCTCTACCCATCTCCCCGAAGTGTAAAAACACGTTCACTCACCCTCATGGAAGTAAAAGCAAGATTTACAGTGGTAGCTTCAACCAGCCTATGATTACACCAATACAATGTTTTTAAACCAGTGAGGACGACAGAGAAAGTAGGACACACTTCTTGGAGAAGGGTGGAGAATCTCACCGCAGCCCAATTTATAGTAGAGCACACCTAGTATGTTCACTAGTCTGAGTGCCAGTCTATTTGTGTTATATCATGCCGACTCCTTGTCACTCATTGTCATGCCAAACTTGGCTAGACAAGGACTGCAAATGAGTAGGCAAGAGCAGCAACAGTTCTGGAACCAGGCTCTGTCGTAACCGGCCGCGACTGGGAGACCCATGGGGCGGCGCACAATTGGCCCAGCGTCGTCCAGGGTAGGGGAGGGAATGGCCGGCAGGGGTGTAGCTCAGTTGGTAGAGCATGGCGTTTGCAACGCCAGGGTTGTGGGTTTGATTCCCACGGGGGAACAGTATAAAAAAAAAAAAAAAAAAAAAAAAAAAAATGTATGCACTCACTAACTGTAAGTCGCTCTGGATAAGAGCGTCTGCTAAATGACTAAAATGTAAAATGTAAATGTAAATGGAACCAGGCTTAATGTTCCCTGTTCTTGTAGTAACAACTTGTTACCACCAGAGGCCACTTAAGAGCTGAAGGACTCATCCCCAAAAGGTACCATCAGGCCTCTCTTCTACCCCGTGCTTATTGGGCTGTCACAATTCTCATTCTCCACCCTTTTTTCCACAAGTGTGCACTTGCACACGTTCCGACGTGGATTTAACAAAGGTGGAAACTCCCTCCAGCCAATGCTTACGCCAACCCTTTGCTTTTAAATCCACTATTGGGGAGTGTGCAAGTACACACTTCTGGAAAAGGGTGGAGAATTGGGACGTAGCCATGGTCCTTTGAGTGAAGCCGGTTAATGGAACGGCTACACAGAATGTTTTTATGTATCCCTCTACGGAGCTCAACAGATGGCTTCAGGCTCTGAGACAGCACAATTCTCTCTCAAGCAGTAGGTTAAGTATATTCCAATTTAATCTAGGACAGCTAGTGCTGGAACCCATCAAACTGTCCAGTTTTACTTGTGATAATAACAAAATGTCTAAAAAATATATTGTTAAAATCTGCCATAAAGTAAGATTAAGCTGAGGCTGTAAGTTGGTGTCATAATATGACAGGTTTTCTTCCAGTTGGCACCTGGCCATTGGTATTATCTAGTCACTGATGGTGAAACTCCCTCAATATGGAAAGTGTTGTCTCTCTCTTGCCCCCGCAATCAATTTGTTTCATGTCCTTTTTCAACTATTATTGTACCTTAATTAACAGAGAAGAAACATGGTGAGAAGAAACTGAGAAACTAAACAGAACGGTAATGGTTCAAACAGGTAGTTTCTTGGTGATAGGTAGGTTATAGTTAAATGTAAGATATCTCTATTGCTATAGAAACAAAACACTGCAGACTTCACTGGGGAAGATGATTTTCACATGTTGAAGCTCAAAATAGATAGACCGGGAGTGAGATTATGCATGTCTGTCCGATCATTTAATTGGTGACAATTTTCAAACAGAAAATATATTTATATTGATAAATAAATATCCACCAGCACGTTATACACATTTAACATAAAACAACAACAAATCAACCAGCTATTACTCACATAACTCAATTAGAAAAGGCAATTTTTCTCCTCACAATTGAATTAATCCTCACCCGTCACATTAAAAGACTGTCAACACCCTTCACTCCTCTGAAGTGATTATCTCAAGGGGGTGATCACACATACAGGAAATACTGCTCATGGTCATATCAGAGAGTTTGCTCATATCATTGGATGACTCATTGTTTTGGTTAAGAGAGCCTGGTATCCACCTCTAATGATGTCATTGCTGTTTGCCTCACAGTCTCCCACCTCTAAAAGAGGCCTTTGGGAAACCAAACCCGATTACAAAGACCAGCAAGCCTCTATGTATTGAATGTTGTGCTGCCCCAAGACAGATGTTTGCTGGTCTTGTTTCCAAAATCTCCTCTGAAGTCCAGGAGGTCAAGCTATGATGACAGAACGACAGCAAATAGCCGTCTGGAGACTAGGTTGTATTTTTCCAGATACACCATGTGTCAAATTGTGTGTTATCATTCTTTGCCCAGAATGACATTCACACAGAGAAATGACAGCACAGAGTTCTATTTGGACTTGGGTACCTAATATTTTCTTATGACAAGTTACAGGTGTAACGTTACGCGTTGTATCGTCTCTATACACGTAAGAGACAAAGCTTTTTAACTGAGCAATGTATGCTTAAACATCTATTAAACAGCAACCAGAGGGCAAGACATTGTGTGAAATAATCACCATATCTTAAATACATAATCCCATGTTTGATTAATTAAAGTTGGAATCAGTAGCGGTGAAACTGCTGCGTCCGTTTTGCGATATTACAACAACGAAGACGTTACATCAACAACCAACACAATTTTTTTTAAATCTCAGACATTGTTACACATCATTGCACGTGCGATAGAACAGCAGAGTATGTACTACGATTTTGGATGCTCATTGCCTCAAAACAAAAACAATAACAAATGCGCCTGGGGTGGCCAGTGGGGCTGTTTCGCCTATCGTGGATCTCAGCTTTTAATAATATAACATAATAATATAATATGCCATTTAGCAGATGCTTTTATCCAAAGCGACTTACAGTCATGCGTGCATACATATTTTTTTTTTGTGTATGGGTGGTCCCGGGGATCGAACCCACTACCTTGGCGTTACAAGCGCCGTGCTCTACCAGCTGAGCTACAGAGGACCAGAGCTACATCAGATATACAGATAAACTGTATCTGAGAATCTGAGACTTTTGGTTCTATAGGTAAATAAACCGTAATTGAAGTATAAGGGCTATATTAAATCTGTATCGCTGAAGCGCTACAGATTGTGCGATGGAAATGTAAAGGTCATTTCTGATTGAGCTGACATATGCAGCGTTTACCGAGAATGCAGCCTCCGCTAACGCGGGAACATTGCCTTTAAATTTCAATCACGCAGTAACGCTGAATTTCTGCGATATAGATTGAATAGAGCCCTTAGTTCCACCATTTTCAAAACACAGACACACTGAACAGTTAAAATGTTTGTGATGGTAATTGTTCAAATTGAGTGCCACCTCTTGTACAATATAAGAGATTGATTGTAAAAATAGATTGTGTCAATACGGTTCTCTGGCAGTTTAGATTTATACAAACAGCAGCAGTTTGGTCTGTTAACAACAAGTCGTAAAGTGGTTTACAGATGTATGCTGAAATATATTTTCTCAATAATCCTGGTTCGTGTTCATTAGACACCAAACAGAAGAAAACGGATTGAAACAGAAACTACTGGTCCAATAAGAAACTCTCATTTAATTTTCTGTTGTAAAATGTTTTACAACATTTTCCGTTGTATGCCGTAATGAACGCAACTCTGCTAATCCAAATGGGGTCTTACATACATGCTGTCACAACATGCCGAAAGAGGTGTCAAGCGTAATCTTGACACCCTTGCGCCCCCCTGTGGACAGTGGTGGGGGTGCCTCTCTGTTCCATTGAGAGCTGATCCATGGCAGCGCTCATGGCTGCCTGGACCAAGAAGCGAGCCGTCTGCACTAGCAGGCTCTCTCCACACAACAACAAGTCCCGGTGGTCCTCCGTCGGGAGGCCACTCTCGCTGCTTTCATCCCCCACCTCATGGCCATCCTGGTCGGATACATCCTGGTCCAAGTCAGCCCCGGGGATGATGCTGATGTTGGTCAAGGGCTGGCCATTCTGCACGATGTTATCTTCCGTGATCCTGCAGAGCGTGTCATTCTCCTCAGATGCATCAGCAGTGTCCTCTGCAGCATTCTCTGAAGAAATTATCTGATTTGAGTCTGAGGGATACTCATTAGTGTCCATGGCAACGCTGTTGACTGTATCGATTATTGCACAGTCTGACTCAATGACCTTGTTCTTCTCTAAACACTGGATATGATACAGTTCATCTACTTGCATCTCGTTAGTATCCACGGTAACATTGATGACCTCACTGAGGATTGAGTCTGTGCCAGTTTTGGTAGAAGTCTCCGTTTCCCATAACTTAGTTTTGAAAGAAGTCTCAGTTTCCAATAATTCGGTACCAGTTTTAGTAATAGTCTCAGGTTCCAATATCTCTGTTTCCTTTGAATCACCCATTGGACTGGTCTCTGTGTCTTCTGTATCTACCGCTGGTCTTACTACTGTTGTCGGGATGGGACTCTCTAGTAGGGACTCTGGGCTCGTTGGGGTGTCTGTTGGGCCTCCGTCCTCGGACTGCAGGGTGCTCACTTCAGCACACACTGTCACTCTCTCTGTACATTGTCCTCTGACCTCAGCCCCCTCTTCCAGAAGCTCAACCCCCTGGACATCAGATGTGCACTGTTGTCCCCTGTCTTGTGTCCCCATTGGCTCCACCTCAGTCTCCTTGTCTCTGGTGTCCTGGGTGTCCTTGTCTCCAGGGTCCTGGGTGTCCTTGTCTCCCAGAGGAGGCACAGCTGAAGGTGCCCTTCTTCCACACATCAAAAAATGCTGAAATGTCTTCCTGAAGGTCACTGACGGTTGTTGTTGGACGTCTTCAGAGACCTCTTGTACAACATTTCCCTGTTTTGGCCTTTGGCCTCGGACATAAGAAGCTGTCAAGAGCCGCTTGAATGTCGGCCACGTCCGGATGGTAAACCTGCGCCTCCTTTTCATGACATTGTCGATGTCAGGAGCATCGCGAACACACTTGTCACTCAAGGAGATGGTGTCTTCTCCGGTTGACTTTGCTTCAGTATGAGTTAGTCTCTCAGCTCGTACAACTCCCTGGTCACCATCCTGGATTGAAGTTTTTGCAGCGTACTTCTTCCTTTGTCTTCTGACGCAAATGAGAGCCGGGGAAAACAACCTTCTCCAGCCATGCTTTGTTGATTTCCTCGTCTTACTGTGTCCTTCCAATTGGCCTTCACTGGTCTCATCCTCATCTGAGGTGGAGCGCCACCTTGAGGGCTCAGTGGGTACTTCAGATGAAGCTTGTTCCTCGTCCATTTTTGAGGTCATGTGGAGGTCGTCTGAAGTGACTACAAGTTGCGATGATCCCGTCTCTCCAGCTTCTATATTTGACTGTTTGGTGGAGGAATCCATCTGAGTTCCATTGTTGATGTTCACTCTTTTGTTTCTCTTCTTAGTATGAGCCTCAGACCTGTCACCTCCCTGGTTCTTGGATTTCGATTTGCCCAGGAGGAGTCTGGGTGGACCGGTCAACTTCCTCTTCAAGACAACTTTTTCCTGACGCTGTCCATCTTGGCCCCCCTCAGTCGCCATTGGTTAGTTTATAGCCCAGCACCAAAGTGAATGCTACTGATTGCTCGGAAATTTAAAAAAGCACCTCACTTATGCACAGCAAGCTGTCATGGAAAAGTTCTCTCTTCTTATCGCCAACAAGGAAAATCCTCAAACCTGAGGAACATCAACAGAGAATGACTTAATTAGAATTAGAATTGTCATGTGCATTGCCATGTTAATTAATTAATTCCAAACCCTGATTAACCTTCAGTTATGCCCAAAGCTAATGTAATCATGTATATACAGTAGTAAGCCATTAGTCTACATAAAACACAGTGAGCTCCAAAAGTATTGGGACAGTGACACATTTATTGTTGTTTCCAGCACTTTGGATTTTAAATGATACAATTATAACGACTCAGGATATGACCCAGATGCAGACACAGGAGGCAGATGGTTCGGTTCTCAGAATATTTATTATAACCAAGGGGCAGGCAAAAAGGACAGAACCGGGAAGACTAGAAAACAAGAACTACAGAACTGGAGAAAAACGGAAAACATGCTGGTAAGACCTGACAAGACAAGGCGAACTGGCAACAGACAAACAGAAAACGCAGATATAAATACACAGGGGATAATGGGGAAGAATGGGAGACACCTGGTGGGGGGTGGAGAGAAGCACAAGACAGGTGAAACACATCAGGGTGTGACAACAATGACTGAGATTAATGTGCAGACTATCAGCTTTAATTTGAGGGTATTTTCATCCATATCAGGTGACATTACAGCATTTTTTTTGCACATAGTTCACCCATTTGAGGGGACCAAACGTATCGGGACAAATTAGCTTATATGTTTATTAAAGTAGTCAAAAGTTTCGTATTTGGTCCCATATTCCTAGCACTCAATGATTACATCAAGTTTATGACTTTACAAACTTGTTGAATTAATTTGCTGTTTTGGTTGTGTTTCAGATTATTTTGTGCCCAATAGAAATGGTAAATAATGTATTGTGTCATTTTGGAGTCCAGGCTCTGCTGTAGCCGGCCGCAACCGGGAGACCAATGGGGCGGCGCACAATTGGCCCAGCGTCGTCCAGGGTAGGGGAGGGAATGGCCGGCAGGGAGGTAGCTCAGTTGGTAGAGCATGGCGTTTGCAATGCCAGGGTTGTGGGTTCGATTCCCACGGGGGGCCAGTATGAAAAAATAAATAAAAATAAAAAATAGAATAATGTATGCACTAACTGTAAGTCGCTCTGGATAAGAGCGTCTGCTAAATGACGTAAATGTAAATGGAGTCACCTTTATTGTAAATAAGAATAGATTATGGTTCTAAACCCTTCTACATTAATGTGGATGCTACCATGATTACAGATAGTCCTGAATGAATCGTGAATAATGATGAGTGACAAAGTTACAGACACACAAGACATGCTAACCTCTCACCATTACAATAACAGGGAAGGTTAGCATTTTAGGAGCAGGTATGTGTCACGCCCTGACTCAGGGGACGTTTATTTGTAGAGTCAGGGTGTGTATATTCCGTGTTATGTTAAGTTGTCTATGTTAGTGTCTAGATCGTGTAGATCTATGTTGGCCAGGCTGGTTCCCAATCAGAGGCAGCTGTAGCTCGTTGTCTCTGATTGGGGACCATACTTAGGCAGCCGTTTGGCACCAGTCTGTGTGGGATCTTGTTCCGTAAAGGTATGTTATCAGTCTACCTTGGACTTCACGTATCGTTTGTTTGTTGTTTTGTTCGTGTTCAGTACGTTAATAAATATGTACGCTTATCACGCTGTGCCTTGGTCCGTCTCATCCGTAAACGATCGTGACAGAAGATCCCACCAAATGAGGACCAAGCAGCGTGCCCAGGAAGAGAGAATAGCGATGTCTCAGGTGGGCAAATGGTGGTCATGGGAGGAGATATTCGCGGGGAAAGGGCCATGGGCGAAGGTAAATGCCCAGGCAGGAGAGGAGAAACGACGGACACCCGAGAGGCAACCCCAAGAAAATGTTGGGGGGAGGGGGGGGCACACGGCGTGGACGACGAGGCAGCAGGAGGCAGCGACAGGGCGAATCTGCAGACTAGGAGAGGAGGCCACCAGGTTACGGGGGCTATTGGTCCAGAGGGAGCAGGAGTTAATTGGTCAGAGGGAGGAGCTACTGGAGGCGATAAGGGAGAAGGAGAGTGTAGAGGCACGGCGAGAGGAGCTGGTTAGGCAGCAGAAGGAGCGGAGGTTTATAAGGGAACCTAGTCCCGCTCCTCGCACCAAGCAAGTCGTGTGTGTCGCCAGTCCGGTCCGGCCCGTTCCTGATCCCCGCACTAAGCCAGTGGTGCGTGTTCCCAGTACGGCCCAACCCATTCCTGCTTCCCGCACAAGGCCAGTGGTGTGTGTTCCCAGTACGGTCCGGCCCGTTCCTGCTCTCCGCACTAAGATAGTGGTGCGTGTTCCCAGTTCGGCCCGACCCGTTCCTGCTCCTCGCACTAAGCCAGTGGTGCGTGTTCCCAGTCCGGCCCGGCCCGTTCCTGCTCTCCGCACCAAGCCAGTGGTGCGTGTTCCCAGTCCGGTCCGGCCCGTTCCTGCTCCCTGCACCAAGCCAGTGGTGCGTGTGTCCAGTCCGGCACGGCCCGTGCCTGCTCCACCGGTGCCTGGTCCGGCACCGGTCAGCTGCTCCACTCCGGAGCCAGAGCAATCCGCTCCACCGGGTCCGGTCCAACTCCAGTCAGCGGATCCACTCCGGAGCCAGAGCAATCCGCTCCACCGGTGCCCAGTCCAGCTCCGGTCAGCGGCTCCAGTCTGGAGCCTGTACAGGTAGATCCAGCGTCGTCGGGTCCAGCTCCAGTCAGCGGTGCCAGACCAGACCAGGGGCACAACTGGGAGGTGGAGAGAAAGTGGTGGTCACGCCCGGAGCCGGATCCGCCTCCGAGGCGGAATGCCCACCCGGCCCCTACCCTGTTATGTTTATGTGGCGCGGTCGGAGTCCGCACCTTTGGGGGCGGGTACTGTCACGCCCTGACTCAGGGGACGTTTATTTGTAGAGTCAGGGTGTGTATATTCCGTGTTATGTTAAGTTTTCTATGTTAGTGTCTAGATCGTGTAGATCTATGTTGGCCAGGGTGGTTCCCAATCAGAGGCAGCTGTAGCTCGTTGTCTCTGATTGGGGACCATACTTAGGCAGCCGTTTGGCACCAGTCTGTGTGGGATCTTGTTCCGTATAGGTATGTTATCAGTCTACCTTGGACTTCACGTATCGTTTGTTTGTTGTTTTGTTCGTGTTCAGTACGTTAATAAATATGTACGCTTATCACGCTGCGCCTTGGTCCGTCTCATCCGTAAACGATCGTGACAGTATGATATTTGTGTCTGTAACTTTCTCACTCATCACTATTCATGAGTCCTTCAGGACTATCCGTAATCATGGTAGCATCCACATTAATGTAGAATTGTTATACTTTTCGTATTTACATATTCTATTCTTATTTACAATAAAAGAGACTTCAAATGACACAATACATTATTTACCATTCATTTCTATTGGGCACAAAATAATCTGAAACACAACCAAAACAAACAGCAAATGCATCCAACAACTTTGTAGAGTCATAAACTTGATGTAATCATTGTGTGCTAGGAATATGGGACCAAATACTAAACTTTTGGCTGCTTTAATACACATATAAGTGAATTTGTCCCAATACTCTTGGTCCCCTAAAATAGGGGGGGACTATGTACAAAAAGTGCTGTAATTTCTAAAAGGTTCACCCGATATGGAAGAAAATACCCTCAAATTAAAGCGGACAGTCTGCACTTTAACTTCATAGTCATTGTATCATTTCAAATCCAAAGTGCTGGAGTACATAGCTACAACAACAAAAAATGTGTCACTGTCCAAATACTTTTGGAGCTCTCTGTATATCAGGTAACTTGAGCAAATTGAACAAAGTCTTTTCATAAACTGACTGACAGAAGTTAGTCTTTGTGACAGCTTTCGGTCTGAAATAACTGAAGTAAACATTTCAGTTGTCAGTTTCATATCACATTGTTCCCAGAAAAAAGCGATCAATCTGACTCAGACGGATAATGTAGAATTAAATTACGCAGATGTTTTCATAAACACGTCTCTTCAAATAGAATGATGGACAAGGCAATTACAGGCGGCTCAGTTGACTCATCGTGTTTACCTTGTTATATAGGGCTGGTTAGTTTATAGTTTTCCTTGAATGATCGCCAGATACAGTACATAGCTGTGTCCTTTATCTAAGACTAACTTACTATATTAATTAATTTATTGATCGGAAAATGAGACAAATATGCATAACCAAAAATATATAGGGCTTCTTAGCCTATCTAAAGGCAGAACATTATAATCATATTTCAAGCACCACCTGGCATATAATGTTTTACAATGTTGGCCCATATACAATGAATTCATTGATAAATTATTGGCTCAATGTCAGACAGGCTATCAGCTTTTAATTTCTAATATCTAATACATTTCAGTTAAGCTAATTCCAATTATCCAAGCGCTCAACAGGCTATTTAATTAAATGAGTATAGGCTATTGTATTATGCAAAGCACATGCGACAGTTATCATGCTATCAATAATATGCTGTAACTTGTCTTTTTGGTTACAATTGATATTTTTCCTTTCATCTAGGCTAATGAAGCTTGCTTGCATTTATGGCGCCAAAGGATCTTTACCAACAAACCGATGAACCTCGCACTCCCTCTCACCACCTTGCATCACATGCGAAACGGACAGATGACATGCTTGGTTGAGTTTTAAATCTATTTACTGATCAACACTAATATTCTGGAAATACAAGTATAGCCTACCTGGGTCTCCCTGATAAAGCCTAATCCTGAAAGACAAAATGAGTCGGAGGTTATCGGTTGACGTAGACGGCTATAGTAGGAATCTCCAGTTTCCTTCAACTACAGTGCGCCCCTGCCACTGCCAGGTTTGAGGATCCTATTCAAACCCATGCCTGCTGCCTGCCTGTAGCGAGCGAGAGCGACTCCGGGCAGCAGCACGCAGGTAGCGTACCGCCCAGTTTCCATGGAAACCAGGTGATTGACAGTTTATTTAGAGAAATGTGTAATTCAATAGAAATATAGGATGTGTGGAGGCCTCCTAATCGTATAAACGTTACTGAGGCAGGACAGAATCGACTAGAGTAGCCTTGCTATCCAATTTATGTAATGTATTTAGATGGTATGCATATAATATTCAGTTATTTCTCTCTCAGTTGCTCCATCCATGAAAACACACATTTCCATAATTTAAAACGTATAGGAGTACTTTAAATGCATTAATAAATGTTTTAGCATGTTTGTGTGCAGATGTTTGCATGTGAGATATCAATATTTAGTTGCAATGAAAAAGCCCCTGACACCTTATTTAAGAAAATTAAGAACTGACTGGTGGAAGAGACATTTTCTTTACTGTAAAATAATTTTAAAAAGTAGAAAAACTCTAGCCATGATTAAAAAAAAAAAGATATTTCAAATCAGACACGCCCCACCTACAGTATTTCTACCAAATAATCTTTAAAATAACCATAGATTAGTAACCATGTGTCATGCTCAGCCCTGAAGAAGACTCTATGGAAGATGAGTTAGCTATAGGCCTACCTGTTTTATTTTTGTACACTGCGACATCAACTTCCACTGTGAGTTCACATCAGAGTTCCCTCATTCAAGTAAGTTAAAGGTCACATAACCTATATAGAAAATAGCACAAGTGAGTCAGTCCCTCTAGAGTAGGTTGAGTTTTGTAGACAAACAGTACAACATCTCATTGACATATTGATTAATATAAGACATGTCACCAACAGTGGTCTTAACTAACCATAGAATTTACCCAAGCTGTCACTATTGTTGCCCCTGTCTCAATTCTTTAATTACAGTCACCCTAACCTCTGAAGAATAGTCAACTGAAGTTGAGGTAGGAGGTAAGGAGGTAAGGAGGTAAGGAGGTAAGGAGGTAAGGAGGTAGGAGATAATGAGGTGGTTAAAGGCATATACATGTAAATATAATCAATTCAGTATATTTTTATGGCAGAAGGTACATTGTGAAGTGTTCCATGAAATGAATGAAAGAGCCATAAACAAAACACATTGGGTGCCTTGGCAACTACAACTGACCACCTGATCACGATACTGTACCATCTTGAGAGCAAAAATACAACACTGACAGATGGCACGGCCATATAACCATAACCATATGAATGGATATTGGCATCATAAAGAGAATTACAGGGCCTTCAGAAAGTATTCACACTCCTTGACTTATCCACATTTTGTTGTGTTACAGCCTGAATTTAAAATGGATTAGATTGAGATTTTCTGTCACTGGCCTACACACAATACCCCATCATTTCAAAGTGGAATTTTGTTTCTAGAAATATTTTGAAATTAATAAAACATTTAAAGCTGAAATGTCTTGAGTCAGTAAGTATTCAACCCCTAATAACAACAAGATAACTAATGTAAAACATACTGTGTCCATAACAAGTATATAGGTTATAGGTTGAGAACCTTTGTGAAAGAGCACAGTTTGAAAGATATGGCATGTAGAAGCAAACCAGATGGACATCATGAAAATGATCGGAGAGGTTGAGGGTAGAGGAAGTTCAGGAGTAAAACCAAATAAAATAGAACTATTGTAAAATTGACTGTGTCCATAATATAATAATAATAATATGCCATTTAGAAGACGCTTTTATCCAAAGCGACTTACAGTCATGTGTGCATACATTTTTATGTATGGGTGGTCCCGGGGATCAAACCCACTACCCTGGCGTTACAAGCGCAATGCTCTACCAATTGAGCTACAGAGGACCACATAAAATGTATATAGTATGTATAAGCTGGAAGTAGAGGCCTAAGTGTTGTTGTTCACTAGTTTACTCCAATTAGGGGAGTTGTGGTGGGGTTGGAAAGTAATAAAGGAAAATATATTTTTTAAAGGATGTGTATATATATATGTATGTATATGTATTTATATGTATGTATGTATGTATATATGTGTATATGTATGTATGTATGTATGTATGTATGTATGTATGTATGTATGTATGTATGTATGTATGTATGTATGTATGTATATACAGTGAGGGAAAAAAGTATTTGATCCCCTGCTGATTTTGTACGTTTGCCCACTGACAAAGACATGATCAGTCTATAATTTTAATGGTAGGTTTATTTAAACAGTGAGAGACAGAATAACAACAAAAAAATCCAGAAAAACGCATGTCAAAAATGTTATGAATTTATTTGCATTTTAATGAGGGAAATAAGTATTTGACCCCTCTGCAAAACATGACTTAGTACTTGGTGGCAAAACCCTTGTTGGCAATCACAGAGGTCAGACGTTTCTTGTAGTTGGCCACCAGGTTTGCACACATCTCAGGAGGGATTTTGTTCCACTCCTCTTTGCAGATCTTCTCCAAGTCATTAAGGTTTCGAGGCTAACGTTTGGCAACTCGAACCTTCAGCTCCCTCCACAGATTTTCTATGGGATTAAGGTCTGGAGACTGGCTAGGCCACTCCAGGACCTTCATGTGCTTCTTCTTGAGCCACTCCTTTGTTGCCTTGGCCGTGTGTTTTGGGTCATTGTCATGCTGGAATACCCATCCACGACCCATTTTCAATGCCCTGGCTGAAGGAAGGAGGTTCTCACCCAAGATTTGACGGTACATGGCCCCGTCCATCGTCCCTTTGATGCGGTGTAGTTGTCCTGTCCCCTTAGCAGAAAAACACCCCCAAAGCATAATGTTTCCACCTCCATGTTTGAAGGTGGGGATGGTGTTCTTGGGGTCATAGGCATCATTCCTCCTCCTCCAAACACAGCGAGTTGAGTTGATGCCAAAGAGCTCAATGTTGGTCTCATCTGACCACAACACTTTCACCCAGTTCTCCTCTGAATCATTCAGATGTTCATTGGCAAACTTCAGACGGCCCTGTATATGTGCTTTCTTGAGCAGGGGGACCTTGCGGGCGCTGCAGGATTTCAGTTCTTCACGTCGTAGTGTGTTACCAATTGTTTTCTTGGTGACTATGGTCCCAGCTGCCTTGAGATCATTGACAAGATCCTCCCGTGTAGTTCTGGGCTGATTCCTCACCGTTCTCATGATCATTGCAACTCCACGAGGTGAGCTCTTGCATGGAGCCCCAGGCCGAGGGAGATTGACAGTTCTTTTGTGTTTATTCCATTTGCGAATAATCGCACCAACTGTTGTCACCTTCTCACCAAGCTGCTTGGCGATGGTCTTGTAGGCCATTCCAGCCTTGTGTAGGTCTACAATCTTGTCCCTGACATCCTTGGAGAACTCTTTGGTCTTGGCCATGGTGGAGAGTTTGGAATCTGATTGATTGCTTCTGTGGAAAGGTGTCTTTTATAGAGGTAACAAGCTGAGATTAGGAGCACTCCCTTTAAGAGTGTGCTCCTAATCTCAGCTCGTTACCTGTATAAAAGACACCTGGGAGCCAGAAATCTTTCTGATTGAGAGGGGGTCAAATACTTCTTTCCCTCATTAAAATGCAAATAAATTTATAACATTTTTGACATGCGTTTTTCTGGATTTTTTTGTTGTTATTCTGTCTCTCACTGTTCAAATAAACCTACCATTAAAATTATAGACTGTTCATTTCTTTGTCAGTGGGCAAACGTACAAAATCAGCAGGGGATCAAATATTTTTTCCCTCACTGTGTATATATATATATATACAGTGGGGAAAAAAAGTATTTAGTCAGCCACCAATTGTGCAAGTTCTCCCACTTAAAAATATGAGAGAGGCCTGTAATTTTCATCATAGGTACACGTCAACTATGACAGACAAAATGAGGAAAAAAAATCACATTGTAGGATTTTTAATGAATTTATTTGCAAATTATGGTGGAAAATAAGTATTTGGTCAATAACAAAAGTTTCTCAATACTTTGTTATATACCCTTTGTTGGCAATGACACAGGTCAAACGTTTTCTGTAAGTCTTCACAAGGTTTTCACACATTGTTGCTGGTATTTTGGCCCATTCCTCCATGCAGATATCCTCTAGAGCAGTGTTGTTTTGGGGCTGTCGCTGGGCAACACAGACTTTCAACTCCCTCCAAAGATTTTCTATGGGGTTGAGATCTGGAGACTGGCTAGGCCACTCCAGGACCTTGAAATGCTTCTTACGAAGCCACTCCTTCGTTGCCCGGGCGGTGTGTTTGGGATCATTGTCATGCTGAAAGACCCAGCCACGTTTCATATCTTCAATGCCCTTGCTGATGGAAGGAGGTTTTCACTCAAAATCTAACGATACATGGCCCCATTCATTCTTTCCTTTACACGGATCAGCTAAATGGCATATTATTATTATTATTATTATTATTATTATTATTATTATTATTATTATCAGTCGTCCTCGTCCCTTTGCAGAAAAACAGCCCCAAAGCATGATGTTTCCACCCCCATGCTTCACAGTAGGTATGGTGTTCTTTGGATGCAACTCAGCATTCTTTGTCCTCCAAACACGACGAGTTGAGTTTTTACCAAAAAGTTATATTTTGGTTTCATCTGACCATATGACATTCTCCCAATCCTCTTCTGGATCATCCAAATGCACTCTAGCAAACTTCAGACGGGCCTGGACATGTACTGGCTTAAGCAGGGGGACACGTCTGGCACTGCAGGATTTGAGTCCCTGGCGGCGTAGTGTGTTACTGATGGTAGGCTTTGTTACTTTGGTCCCAGCTCTCTGCAGGTCATTCACTAGGTCCCCCCGTGTGGTTCTGGGACTTGTGATCATTTTGACCCCACAGTGTGAGATCTTGCGTGGAGCCCCAGATCGAGGGAGATTATCAGTGGTCTTGTATGTCTTCCATTTCCTAATAATTGCTCCCACAGTTGATTTCTTCAAACCAAGCTGCTTACCTATTGCAGATTCAGTCTTCCCAGCCTGGTGCAGGTCTACAATTTTGTTTCTGGTGTCCTTTGACAGCTCTTTGGTCTTGGCCATAGTGGAGTTTGGAGTGTGACTGTTTGAGGTTGTGGACAGGTGTCTTTTATACTGATAACAAGTTCAAACAGGTGCCATTAATACAGGTAACGAGTGGAGGACAGAGGAGCCTCTTAAAGAAGAAGTTACAGGTCTGTGAGAGCCAGAAATATTGCTTGTTTGTAGGTGACCAAATACTTATTTTCCACCATAATTTGCAAATAAATTCATAAAAAATCCTACAATGTTATTTTCTGGATTTTTTTCTCTCTCAATTTGTCTGTCATAGTTGACGTGTACCTATGATGAAAATTACAGGCCTCTCTCATCTTTTTAAGTGGGAGAACTTGCACAATTAGTGGCTGACTAAATACTTTTTCCCCCCACTGTATATATATATATATATATATATATATATATATATATATATATATATATATATACACTACCGGTCAAAAGTTTTAGAACACCTACTCATTCAAGGGTTTTTCTTTATTTTTACTATTTTCTACATTGTAGAATAATAGTGAAGATATCAAAACTATGAAACAACACATATGGAATCATATAGTAACGAAAAGAGTGTTAAGCAAATCCAAATATATTTTATATTTGAGACTCCTCAAATAGCCACCCTTTGAATTGATGACAGCTTGAAGCATGTACAGAATAATCATATTATGTACAGGCTAAAGTAATACTGCAAAAAATTTGGCAAAGAAATGAACTTTTTGTCCTGAATACAAAATGGTATGTTTGGGGAAAATCCAATACAACACATCACTGAGTACCTCTTCATATTTTCAAGCATGGTGGTGGCTATATCATGAATTGAATTCAGGCTGTAACACAACAAAATGTGGAATAAGTCAAGAGGTATGGATACTTTCTGAAGGCACTGTAATCTAGATAAAAAGGTTCAATACAAAAATACAAATATCTGTAATATATTGGTGAAGGGTGGTCCATATTTGGAACAGAATGTGCTCCAAGGTCCTCTGGGTAGAGTCAGAACAGGAACAGAATGTGCTCCAAGGTCCCCTGGGTAGAGTCAGAACAGGAACAGAATGTGCTCCAAGGTCCCCTGGGTAGAGTCAGAACAGGAACAGAATGTGCTCCAAGGTCCCCTGGGTAGAGTCAGAACAGGAACAGAATGTGCTCCAAGGTCCCCTGGGTAGAGTCAGAACAGGAACAGAATGTGCTCCAAGGTCCCCTGGGTAGAGTCAGAACAGGAACAGAATGTGCTCCAAGGTCCCCTGGGTAGAGTCAGAACAGGAACAGAACCATTAGTATAGATGCTAGATTAGCCTCTAGCTGAGAAGAATGAAAATGTGTACATTCTCGCTTTAACTTTATTTTTCAGCTCTTGTCGAAAACATTTTGAGGTAAAATGTGTGAGTTGTGGCGCTGTATACCTACAGAGTAGGCGGGTTATTGTTCTAGCCCTGCACTAGCACACATGATTGAACGAACCAATTAATATTTAAGCTCTTATTTATTATTGGGTATAAAAACACACACAACACACTTTTTTTTGTATTACCGCAATAGTTTAACAAAAGGCCACTAACCAGAGAGAGTGTTTCTACTGTATGTGGGATGTTGTGCCGCTGTATAATTATAATAATAATAATAATAATAATAATAATAATAACGCTATCAATACTGTTGCCTTTCATCAAGTAATTCACAAGCATCATTTACAAGCAGAGCTTAAAAGAGTCACCAGTTACTTGATGATGAGTTAATGTTGCATCCCAAATGGCACTATATTCCCTATTTAGTGCACTTCTTTAGACCAGGGTCTATAGGTCTCTAGTCAAAAGCAGGGCACTATGTAGGGAATAGGGTGCCATTTGGGAAGTACACAACGAGAAATGCCAGATGACTCAGTGCAACATTATGAGGGATAAAAGTATCCCTTGTCTTAGCTGTGCATGATGAGATGACAACAATGCTGAATACGGGTTGGCCAAATAAAAAGCATGTGAGTTGTTGAGTCAACGTATTGAATAACGTTGAATATATTGAATATATTTCTAAAAGCCGCTGCCCACAGCACAGAAACATCTCCCTCTAATGGCGCATTTCCGATCAGGATTTACCCCAGTGTTTTACCCAAAAGGCTCAGACTTTTCTGTTTCCATCTACGCACCCACGTCTCACTGGACCATGGCTCCAGCGGACTTGCTCTGACATGGAGCAGAGGTTAGGCCACTGGTACTTTTCAGCCTTCATTAACATAACCATGGCTAACTGTGAACATGCGTTTCACCTTCGACGGTTAACACCTTTCTAACAAAGCAACTGTCTTGATTCTGCCCTTCACAAGTCCTCACTGTCAGCCCTAGATATGGAAAAACAATTTCCCTAGTATAACGGCATGGTGTATACAGCACTAGTGGAACACTGGTGTTACAGTCGAAAAGCAGCATAACAGTTTGAATCTTGGACTCTCCGGTAATCTGTATTTCCATCTCTCTCTCTATCCTCATTAAATTCTACTACTATTTAAAAATAAAAAATAAAATAAAAATATATGTGTATTTGTGTCAATAGTCATACGATACAAAGCTGTGAGATTTCCCCCTTCTCAACTCAATTACAGAAATAAAATGCCTGAAAGAAACAAGAGGATATTTCCTGTTATCATTTTACAGTAGTGAGTGAATACATTTCTGTCATGGTGCCCCGTGGGAATCCAACCCACAACCCTGGCGTTGCAAACACCATGCTCTACCAACTGAGCCACACGGGACCACCCCAATTGTGTCTAATTCTAAGTATAGACCAATGTGTGAGGATAATTGGCAATAACCGAGAGTAAGGAAAGGAGGATATTAGTGTTGCTGTTTTTGAGTGTAACAGTGTTGCTTCCGTCCGTCTCCTTGCCCCACCTGGGCTCGAACGAGGGACCCTCTGAACATACACTACATGACCAAAAGTATGTGGACACGTGCTCGTTCAACATCTCATTCCAAAATCATGGGCATTAATATGGAGTTGGCCCCCTCCGTTGATGCTAAAAACAGCCTCCACTCTTCTGGGAAGGCTTTCCACTAGATGTTGGAACATTGCTGCAGGGACCTGCTTCCATTCAGCCACAAGAGCATTAGTGAGATCGCGCACTGATGTTGGGCGATTAGGCCTGGCTCGCAGTCACTGTTCCAATTAATCCCAAAGCTGTTCGATGGGGTTGAGGTCAGGGCTCTGTGCAGGCCAATCAAGTTCTTCCACACCGATCTCGACAAACCATTTCTGTATGGACCTCGCTTTGTGCATGGGGGCATTGTCATGCTGAAATAGGGAAGGGCCTTCCCCAAACTGTTGCCACAAAGTTGGAAGCACAGAATCATCTAGAATGTCATTGTATGCTGTAGCGTTAAGATTTCCCTTCACTGGAACTAAGGGGCCTAGCCCGAACCATGAAAAACAGCCCCAGACCATTATTCCTCCTCCACCAAACTTTACAGTTGGCACTATGCATTGGGGCAGGTAGCATTCTCCTGGCATCTGCCAAACCCAGATAAATCCTTCGGACTGCCAGATGGTGAAGCGTGATTCATCACTCCAGAGAACGCGTTTCCACTGCTCCAGAGTCCAATGGCGGCGAGCTTTACACCAGTCCAGCCTATGCTTTCCATTGCTCATGGTGATCTTATGCTTGTGTGCGGCTGCTCGGCCATGGAAACCCATTTCATTAAGCTCCCGACGAACAGTTCTTGTGATGACGTTGCATCCAGAGAAAGTTTGGAACTCGGTAGTGAGTGTTGCAACCGAGGACAGAACGTTTTTACGCGCTTCAGCACTCAGCGGTTCCGTTCTGTGAGCTTGTGTGGCCTACCACTTCGCAGCTGAGCCGTTGTTGCTCTTAGATGTTTCCACTTCACAATAACAGCACTTACAGTTGACCAGGGCAGCTCTAGCAGGGCAGAAATTTGACGAACTGACTGACTTGTTGGAAAGGTGGCATCCTATGACGGTGCCACTTTGAAAGTCACTGAGCTCTTCAGTAAGGCCATTCTACTGCCAATGTTTGTCTATGTCTGTGTGCTCTATTTTATACACCTGTCAGCGACGTGTGTGGCTGAAATAGCCAAATCCACTAATTTGAAGGTGCGTCCACATACTTTTTTATGTATAGTATACCTGGATAAGGGCGCATGAAGTTCTCATGTAGGGGGAAAGCTGCATCTCTGAAGAAAACATGCAATTGGCGTTGTGGTTCCTGGCAGGACAGCTGGCGGTGGTAAATCAAGGGTATTCTGCAGCAGTTTGGACCCTAAAGAACTCTCTTGAAACACTCCACCAGCGCTCTCTCGGCCATATGCCCCTACATCCGTCTCCGTATCTTGCCTATTATATGTCTTGCTAGGTAAAGGAAAACTTCCTCCTGGGTAATTCGCACAACTTCTATTTTCTCGCCAGTCAATGTTTTCTTCTTCTTCTTTGGTATCATGGTGTTCGCACATTTTGTTTGTGCATGCCGCCACCTACTGTGCGGTAGTGTGTGGTCGCTCACGTTACATTTTGTGATACAAAAATCTAAAGGAAGGGGGAAAGGAAATAAATGTACCACCAACTAACCCTACACCTATATACCATTATTACATACCACCAACTAACCCTAAACCTATATACCATTATTACATACCACCAACTAATCCTACACCTATAAACCATTATTACATACCACCAACTAACCCTACACCTATATACCCACCTGTTTTGAGCCCCACCTGTTTAGCTAAAAAAAACATACAGCATATATACAATAGCAGTCAAAAGTTTGGACACACCTACTCATTCCAGGGTTTTTCTTTATTTTTACTATTTTCTACATTGTCAGAGTGGTGTGTGTAGATGAGTGGAAGGAATCAAGCGCAGGATCCAGGATGACTTCAACCGTCTTTATAGTACGTTCAACACGTGAACAAAAATAGTCGCCAACCCAACCGGGTGGCGCAAAACAATTACGCACAAAACACAGTGCGTAAATCACAAGAAAAGCGCACGCAGTGCGAACTCTCGGGACAAGCCAACAACGAGAGAAAATGTACCCTAACGAGGCAGTCTGACAATAAACAATCACGCATAACACCTGACCCAAACACACGAACTAAATAAGGGAACAATTAAGACACAAATAAGGGACAGGTGTTATGAACAGACAAAACCAAAAGAACATGAAACATAGAACGGTGGCAGCTAGTACTCCGGAGACGACGACCGCCGAAGCCTGCCCGAACAAGGAAGAGGAGCAGCCTCGGCCGAAACCGTGACAGTACCCCCCCCTTGACGCGCGGCTCCAGCCGTGCGCCGACCCGGAGCTTGGGGACGACCCGGACGACGCGGAGCAGGGCGCGCAGGATGACCCCGATGGAAATCGGTCAGTAGGGACTGGTCTAATACGTCCCTCCTTGGCACCCAGCACCGCTCCTCCGGGCCGTACCCCTCCCACTCCACGAGATATTGAAGACCCCCCATCCGGCGTCTCGAGTCCAGGATGGACCTCACGGTGTACGCCGGAGCCCCCTCGATGTCCAACGGGGGCGGAGGAGTCTCCTCAATCTCAAAGTCCTGGAGTGGACCAGCTACCACCGGCCTGAGGAGAGACACATGGAACGAGGGGTTAATATTTTTGTAATCAACAGGTAGTTCTAACCTATAACTCACCTCGTTCAATCTCCTCAGGACTTTAAATGGCCCCACAAACCGCCGACCCAGCTTCCGGCAGGGCAGGCGGAGGGGCAGGTCTCTGGTTGAGAGCCAGACTCGATCTCCAGGTGCGTACACTGGCCCCTCACTGCGGTGTAGGTCGGCGCTCGTCTTCTGTCGACGTATGGCACGCTGCAGATGGACGTGTGCAGCGTCCCACGTCTCCTCCGAGCGCCGCACCCACTCATCCACAGCGGGGGCCTCGATCTGGCTCTCATGCCATGGTGCCAGAACCGGCTGGTACCCTAACACACACTGAAAAGGGGTTAGTTGGGTGGAGGAGTGGCGAAGAGAGTTCTGTGCCATCTCGGCCCAGGGCACATATCTCGCCCACTCCTCCGGCCGGCCCTGACAGTATGACCTCAGAAACCTACCCACATCCTGGTTGACACGTTCAACCTGCCCATTACTCTCCGGGTGGTACCCCGAGGTAAGGCTTACCGAAACCCCCAACCGTTCCATAAATGCTCTCCACACTCTAGAGGTGAACTGGGGGCCTCGGTCAGACACTATATCCTCGGGTACCCCGTAATGCCGGAAGACATGGGTGAACAGAGCCTCAGCGGTCTGTAGGGCAGTGGGTAGACCCGGCATGGGAAGGAGACGACAGGCCTTTGAGAACCGATCCACAACGACCAGGATGGTAGTATTCCCCTGTGAGGGGGGAAGGTCGGTAACAAAATCCACCGAGAGGTGGGACCAGGGTCGTTGTGGAATAGGCAGGGGTTGTAACTTACCCCTGGGCAAATGTCTGGGTGCCTTACACTGGGCACACACCGAACAGGAGGAGACATAAATCCTCACATCCCTAGCTAACGTTGGCCACCAGTACTTCGTGCTAAGGCAGTGCACTGTCCGGCCGATACCCGGATGGCCAGAGGAGGGGGACGTATGAGCCCAACAAATGAGGCGATCGCGTACCTCGAGCGGAACGTACGTCCGACCCACAGGACACTGTGGAGGACTTGGGTCGGTGCGTAACGCCCGCTCGATCTCACCATCAACCTCCCACACCACCGGAGCAACCAGACAAGACTCCGGTAGTATGGGCGTGGACTCAACTGACCTCTCCTCTGCGTCATACCGCCGAGACAGAGCATCTGCCTTCCCGTTCTGGGACCCAGGGATGTATGTGATCTTAAACACAAACCGGGCTAGGAACATAGTCCAGCGAGCCTGGCGAGGATTCAGTCTCCTAGCTGCCCGGATGTACTCCAGGTTACGATGGTCAGTTAGAATGAGGAAAGGGTGTTGAGCCCCCTCGAGCCAATGCCGCCACACCTTTAGGGCCTGTACCACGGCTAACAGCTCCCTGTCTCCTACGTCATAATTCCGCTCCGCCGGACTGAGCTTCTTAGAGTAGAACGCACAGGGACGGAGTTTAGGTGGAGTGCCAGAACGCTGGGAAAGAACGGCCCCTATCCCGGCCTCTGACGCGTCCACCTCTACTTGGAACGGTAAAGAGGGATCCGGATGCGCCAACACCGGCGCCGAGGTAAACAGGTCCTTTAGTCTCCCAAATGCCCTGTCCGCCTCAGCTGACCACCGCAAGCGCACCGGACCCCCCTTTAACAGAGACGTTATGGGAGCTGCCACCTGTCCAAAACCCCGGATAAACCTCCGGTAATAATTCGCAAAACCCAAGAACCGTTGCACCTCCTTCACAGTGGTTGGGGTCTGCCAATTACGCACAGCTGACACCCGGTCTACCTCCATCTTCACCCCTGACGCAGATAACTGGTAACCCAGAAAGGAGACCGACTTCTGGAAAAACAGACATTTCTCTGCCTTGACATATAGGTCATGCTCCAACAGCCTCCTCAATACTCGGCGCACCAGGGCTACATGCTCAGCACGGGTAGGACTATACACCAGAATGTCGTCGATGTACACAACTACTCCCTGTCCCTGCATGTCCCGGAAAATCTCATCGACGAAGGATTGGAAGACTGAGGGAGCATTCATCAACCCATATGGCATGACTAGATACTCGTAGTGTCCGGAAGTCGTGCTAAACGCTGTCTTCCATTCATCGCCCTCTCGAATGCGTACCAAGTTATATGCGCTCCTAAGATCCAATTTTGTAAAGAACCGCGCACCGTGCAGTGACTCCGTCATAGTCGCAATCAGAGGAAGTGGATAGCTGTACTTCACTGTGATCTGATTGAGACCGCGGTAATCAATACACGGGCGCAGACCTCCATCCTTTTTCTTCACAAAAAAGAAACTTGAGGAAGCGGGTGAAACGGAGGCCCGTATGTATCCCTGTCTAAGAGACTCAGAGATGTATGTCTCCATAGCCTTTCTCTCCTCTTGAGACAAGGGATACACATGGCTCCGCGGGAGAGCTGCTCCTGACTGGAGATCTATCGCACAATCCCCCCGTCTATGAGGCGGCAGCTGCGCCGCCCTGGTCTTACTGAACGCCAGTGCCAAATCCTCATACTCGGGGGGAATCTGCAGTGCTGGCATTAGATTCGGACTCTCCACCGAGGTCGCCCCTATGGAAACACCCAGACACCGCCCCTCACATTGAGCAGACCACCCTTTAAGAGCTTTCTCTCGCCACCTAATAATAGGGTCATGAGTCATCAACCAGGGAAGACCCAGCACTACCGGATACGCAGGAGAGTCAATCAGATAGAGCTGAATTCTCTCCTCATGACCCTCCTGCGCCGTCATCTGAATGGGTGCTGTGACCTCCCTAATCAACCCAGACCCTAACGGACGGCTATCTAGGGCATGGACGGGGAAAGGCTTATCCACTGGAAGGAGGGGAATCCCTAACTCTATACAAAACTGGCGATCTACAAAATTCCCAGCTGCGCCTGAATCTACCAGCGCCTTATGCTGGGAACGAGGTGCAACCTGTGGGAAACAAACAGGCAAGGTTAGGTGCACGACAGAAAGCTCTGGGTAAGCAGGGCGCCTACTCACCTGGGGGCACCCCCCAATGCGTGACCTGCCATCTCCCTCACTGGAGAACCCGCCCCAACACCTAGCCGTGGTGTGCCCTCCACGACCACAGTTGGTGCAAGGGCCGGGTCCCCTCGGGCTCCTCCTCCTCCGTTCCCTAGCGCCAGCACCTCCGAGCTCCATAGGGCTCGGCTCGGAGGTGCTGGAGAGTGGAATGGGCGAACCCCCCCCTCCGGGACGCCCACGGGTGGCGAGCAGGGTATCCAGCCGGATGGCCATGTCGACCAGCTGGTCGAACGTCAACGACGTGTCCCTGCACGCCAACTCTCGCTGGACGTCCTCCCGGAGGCTGCAGCGGAAATGGTCAATATGGGCCCGCTCATTCCACCCTGCATCAGCCGCTAGGGTCCGAAACTCTAAGGCAAAGTCCTGGGCGCTCCTCATCCCCTGTCGGAGGTAGAATAGACGTTCCCCCGCCGCCTTCCCTTCCGGTGGATGGTCAAACACAGCACGGAAGCGGCGGGAGAACTCCGCATAGTTCGTGGTAGCGGCGTCCATTCTCCTCCACTCGGCGTTGGCCCACTCCAACGCCTTGCCGGTGAGACAGGAGATGAGGGCTGAGACGCTCTCGTGTCCCGAGGGCGCCGGGTGTACGGTGGCGAGGTAGAGCTCCACCTGCAGCAGGAATCCTTGACACCCGGCAGTGGAGCCGTCGTACGCCCTCGGGAGCGAGAGCCGAATCCCACTAGGTTCCGGAGATGAGACAGGGGGGCTGACCGGTGGGGCTGGTTCGGTTCGTGGAGGTGTGGGAACCCCGCTGGTCTCCCATCGGTGCAGAGTATTCATCACCCCCTCCAGGGCGTGACAGACCTGATTGATGCGGTCCTCCTGACCACGAAGACGTTCAGCCATCTCGGCTGTCGGCGTGGTCGCTCCTGCTGATTCCATGATGAGATGCGTGATTCTGTCAGAGTGGTGTGTGTAGATGAGTGGAAGGAATCAAGCGCAGGATCCAGGATGACTTCAACCGTCTTTATAGTACGTTCAACACGTGAACAAAAATAGTCGCCAACCCAACCGGGTGGCGCAAAACAATTACGCACAAAACACAGTGCGTAAATCACAAGAAAAGCGCACGCAGTGCGAACTCTCGGGACAAGCCAACAACGAGAGAAAATGTACCCTAACGAGGCAGTCTGACAATAAACAATCACGCATAACACCTGACCCAAACACACGAACTAAATAAGGGAACAATTAAGACACAAATAAGGGACAGGTGTTATGAACAGACAAAACCAAAAGAACATGAAACATAGAACGGTGGCAGCTAGTACTCCGGAGACGACGACCGCCGAAGCCTGCCCGAACAAGGAAGAGGAGCAGCCTCGGCCGAAACCGTGACATACATTGTAGAATAATAGTGAAGACATCATAACTACGAAATAGCACATATGGAATCATGTAGTAACCAAGAAAGTGTTAAACAAATCAAAATACATTTAATTTTTGAGATTCTCCAAATAGCCACCCTTTGCCTTGATGAGAGCTTTGCACACTCTTGGCAGATATAATGACGTCAAATCACGTTATATCTGCCATAGCTTTGACTGATCATGTCAACATAATACTTTGAAAATATTAGCTAGCAAGCTAACAGTCATCATCATGAATCAAGTCGACAATCGACTGGCAAATCCTTTTCAATCCTTGTCATATGGAGAGAAATTATGAAGAGAAATTATAGATAAAATGTTTCGGTGCTCATCGGCCATTGGACATAAACATTACACAACAAGTTGGAAATCGCAAATGCAACAATGTGGTTTGGAAGGAATCAGTGGCTTACTGCAACCGTTGCAAAGCAATCACTAGCCTGCTATTCAGTGGAGTGGGTGTGTAGTCCAAGTCTGGGTTTAAGGGTCTCTTTTCCAAGCTTAAAAGGATAAACATTCAACATTGGCCAATCCAGCATGACTTCTGCTGCGTTCAAAACAACTGGAAACTCGGAACTGGGAAATCTGACTTCAGTGAATTCAAGACAACTGGGAACTTGGAAAACAACAAGCTCCGACTGGGAAAATACGTTTTGAACAGTCATCCAACTCGGAATTCTAAGTTAGGAACTCGGGCCTCTTTCTAGAGTTCCGACCTGAAGATCACTGACGAGTTCCCAGTTTTCTTGAAAGCACCATAAATACAGAGAATGCCAGACTTTGATGACAAAGTTTGACTTAATTTGCCCACGAAGGACCGCCGCGCCACTTTCCTGTTCAAGTGAGCACAGCACAACAAGGTGAGTCCAAAAATGTATTGTATGCTGCTGCATAAATTGTGCATAAATGATGCTAAGAAAGTAATAATAAGTATATGTTGTGTAGTAAGCTGTTAGTAGCCCACGTGCCTCACCCTAATAATTTGGTCCCTTTCCCCCTCATAACTTAGCCTACTCTTCTGACTTGGTGGTGCAAATGTAGCCTATAGCCTGTTTCAGAGAAATGTAATCATCAAATATTGTAAGAGCTTTCATTGTCTGCTTATATGCCCCCTTTATTTATCCTACGGTTCTGACTTGGTGTACAGGGAGAATACTGTAAGAACGGCCCATGTTCTGAATTCTGTCGCAGCACATTTCAAAAGTGCTGAACAAATAGTTATATTGACTAAGTCCATCCTAGCTCGATCATGAATGTCTTAATCAAAATTACAGAATGCCCCTTCTCTGCTCCTCGTCCCCTTATGCCATAGTTTGTACATCTCAATTGTCAGTAGAAACCTCATTTGTTTAAGCAAGTCAGCCATATCAGCTATGTTTTAAAAAAAGGCAGGAAATGAGGCTGAATTAACTGTTTCGCTGCCAGACAAGGCTCCACTGATAGCCAGGTGTAGCAGTGGTAAGGATTCACTCCATGGTGCTGAAAAGAAAGCTCTGCTGTTGGGACAGCTTTATGTAGGCCCTAACAGTTTGTGGGCACCGCTTGCACTGTTTATAGTGTAATTAATGTATTGTTTAGTGTTGTGTTGTGCAGTGGCTTTGCTGGCATGCATCTAAAACACATTTTCTGAGTTTGCCCCGCCAAGATTTACATGCTAGATTCGCCATTGCGTACACCCAAGCACTTCTCTGCGGCTGCCACCACCACATCTATTTTCTGTGATTTACGTTCCATTTCTGCTGTACAGTTGAAAACCATGGCGATGAATGCTAAAAAGCCTACCTTACTGAAGCACAAATTGTTATTCCTCTATTGGCCGAGGCCATCCTCCTCCACTCCCTGGCAACCTCAACCTGTCTCTCACACGGGGCACTGATCCCCAGCAACATGGAAACACCCACAATTGACACACACACACAGTTTTTCCCACCGATACTACACATTGTTTTGTCCCGTGCCCTCCTGCACAGATCTCACATCTCAGAATCTCCCTCCTACACACTGTTGCAACCATGACCATAAGCTTGGGATCTACACTGAACAAAAATACAAATGCAACATGTAAAAGTGTTGGTCATGTTTCATGAGCTGAAATAGAAGATCCCAGAAATTATCCATACTCACAAAAGCTTATTTCTCTAAAATGTGGTGCACAAATGTATTTACTTCCCTGTTAGTGAGCATTTTGCCTTTGCCAAAATAATCCATCCACCTGACAGGTGTGGCATATCAAGAAGCTGATTGAAAAGCAGGATCATTACACAGGTGCACCTCGTGCTGGGGACAATAAAAGGCCACTCTAAAATGTGCTGTTTTGTCACACAACACAATGCCACAGATGTCTCAAGTTTTGAGGGAGCGTGCAATTGGCATGCAGAATGCAGGAATGTCCACCAGAGCTGTTGCCAGAGAATTGAATGTGCAGCCTCCAATGCCATTTTAGAGAATTTGGCAGTATGTCCTACCTGCCTCACAACCGCAGACCACGTGTATGGCGTCGTGTGGGCGGGCGGTTTGGTGAGTGCCTCATGGTGGTGGTGGGGTTATGGTATGGGCAGGCATAAGCTACAGACAATGGACACAATCGCATTTTATCAATGGCAATTTGAATGCACAGAAATACCGTGATGAGATCCTTTCTTTTAAGGTATCTGGGACCAACAGTTGCATATCTGTATTCCCAGTCGTGAAATCCATAGATTAGGGCCTAATGAATTTATTTCAATTGACTGATTTCCTCATATGAACTGTAACTATGTAAAATCTTAGAAATTGTTGCATGTTGTATTTATATTTTTGTTCAGTATAAAACAACTTCGGCACAAAAGCTCTCACAGGATAACTGACATATCCTAACATGACTCCTAACAAAACTCAAAAGGACAGAGTGTCCTCTCAGTTTCACCACGCTCGCCACCGGGTCTGCATCGCACCAAACGGCGGGCGTTGTTCCACCTCAACACTTAACGACACGCCAGTAATCCCTCCTTTCAAAGGCACCCTGCTCCGGAGAGCAAAGCAAGTCACAGCTCCCAAGGCGTGTGATGTGAAGCGCCCGCTCCCTCTGGACAGAAGAAACCCAGAACATCATCACTAGTCCACTTCGAGCTACCTTCACCGATTTAACAGTACCCAAATTATTTCCTACCCAGCCTGAGACTACATATCGGTCAGCCAAAAGGCAGGGATCCACTTTCTCCAAAAATGTCACTCCCACTGGGCCAGAACTCGTCTTCACCACACCTATTGCCTGCCACCGCAGGTAACTCATCCTCACTCTCGTCAGGTAAAATTTCGGAGCCATCAGAGACAGCAGAGTACAGTTTGTACTTGGTGCCATTCTTCCTCAACACACACCTTCCCTCTGCACTCGGCACTTCTCCTTCTTCCTCGCTGTCCATAACCACATCTATCCGTTCACCGTGCTCATGTCGCGCCTTCATCCACTGTGTTGTTTGCAGAACACGCACCGATGGCCTTTCTCCAATACCCAACTTGTATTCCTCAGCCCAATTTACTAGTCTGGCTATCTCTGACCTCTCCATGCTCGCAAAATGTGCGTCGTTTCCCCCCAGTCAAATGTCTCTCTGTGTACACTATTTTATTGTCCTTGTTTTGGTGTGTCGTCACTTTCTTGTTTGGCCGTAGATTTCTATTACCCGGGGTAATATTGTTTGGCTGTAGTATGCCAACACACTCGTTCGGTTCGCCTAGCTGAACAGAAGCGTGCTGACGCCTTAAGAAGAACACACTGAATACATGCGCCTGATGGCAAACTAACAAATTTGAGGGCAGAAGAATGGTTGCTTGGTGGTTCTAGTGAGCCACGCAAGGATGGTGAGTAACCTTGCCTGAAACCTTAAGACTTGCATTAGCTCCCGAGCTACTGCCTAGGCTAACACAGTCTTTTGGCAAGTTGTATAGACTCAGGTTCTTGTTCGGGCTCCTTAAACAAATAACACAATTACACCACATCAAAGATTTAAACAGAATAATTCAGAAATCATTAAATATATCATTGAAGATCCCCAATGAATTCCTCTCCTTCCCCCGAGGCTTAGCCAATTCTTCCTCAGTTGACATGTCCATACAGCATCCACAACAGACTTGTAATCGGAAATGGGAGATACGGGCAGAATACAGACAAATGCTGGCGTATCCTGATGATGCAATCGCATCATTAGCCGTGTCGCTATAGCAACGGCAGGCTTTCTAAAAGGTCACAAAGAGATTTCATTTGTCCAAGACAAGATAAAATAGATATGGGATTCCACAATCTGCTCCTGGGAGAACAAAGCTTTCTACTGGCCTCTTTCTGAAGCCAATAAGAGGAAAGTGTGCGTGTGTGTGTGTGTACGTGTGTGTGCATGTGTGGGGGTGGGTGTGTGCACGTGTGTGTGTGTGTACAGGCATGTGTGTATTCGCATATGTACATTTGTGTGTTTGTGTTTTTGGGAGATTGAGATAGGGGGTGAATAACAGATTTCTTATTATCATCGCCGAGGGATAAGCCTTTATTACAAAACATTGTGATGCCCTAATTTAATCCAATTGCTTCCTTTCTGTTCTTTCCTTGTCAACTGAGCTTTTGGTTGTTGACAATCTCTCTCTGTGTTTGTGTGTGTGTGTGTGTGTGTGTGTGTGTGTGTGTGTGTGTGTGTGTGTGTGTGTGTGTGTGTGTGTGTTTGTGTGTTTGTTTTCTTCTATCCTTGTTGGGACCTAAAATCGGCCAAAGTCCCCACAAGGATAGTAAAACAAGGAAAATCCTGCCTCGTGGGGACATTTCCCACGTCCCCATGAGGACAAAGGCTATTTTAAGGTTAGGGGTTAGGTTTAGGGTTAAGGTTACAATTAGGGTTAGGGTTAGAATGAGGGTTAGGGTAAGGGGTTAGTGGTTAAGTTTAGGGTTAGGGTTAGGAGTTAGGTTTAGGTTTAGGGTTTGTTGTAACCAAGAATTGGTGCTAAACTGTGTGTTATTGGATGATAGCATGCTAGTTAGCTATGGCGTCATAGTTAGCTAGCTGAATAAAGTAAGTTGAGTCTATTCCTTGAAACATTGAACCGCTGTAGTTTACAACAATTCTAATTTCTAAAGTGGAAGTTGGGAGAGTTTTATTCGGGTGGTTCAGTGAAACAATTATAGTTTCTGAGGTGGAAGTTGGGAGAGTTATATTTTTTTTTGGTGAGGGAGGCCCTGCTCTCTCCTCTCCCAGATGTTTAGTTCATTTCATTCCGATCTCCTCTGCATTATTGTAGCCATCTGCTACAGCCTGTCAACTATGCCTCTGCCTATCCCTGTTCTCTCCTCTCCGCACAGGCTACACAAACGCCTCACACCGCGTGGCTGCTGCCTCTCTAACCTGGTGGTCCCTGCACGCACCACACACCTGGAGTTCCAGGTCTCAGGCAGCCTCTGGAACTGCCGTTCTGCTGCCAACAAGGCTGACTTCATCCCAGCCTATGCTACCCTCCAGTCCCTCGACTTCCTGGCGCTGACGGAAACATGGATTACCACTGAAAACACTGCTACTCCTACTGCTCTCTCCTCGTCTGACCATGTGTTCTCGCATACCCGAGAGCATCTGGTCAGAGGGGTGGTGGCACAGGAATCCTCATCTCTCCCAAGTGGTCATTCTCAATTTTTCCCCTAACCCATCTGTCTATCTCCTCATTTGAATTCCACGCTGTCACAGTCACTAGCCCATTTAAGCTTAATATCCTTGTCATCTATCGCCCTCCAGTTTCCCTTGGAGAGTTCATCAATGAGCTTGACGCCTTGATAAGTTCCTTTCCTGAGGATGGCTCACCCTTCACAGTTTTGGGGGATTTCAACCTCCCTACGTCTACATTTAACTCATTTCTCTCTGCCTCCTTCTTTCCACTCCTCTCCTCCTTTGACCTCACCCTCTCACCGTCCCCCCCTACTCACAAGGCAGGCAATACGCTTGACTTCATCTTTACTAGATGTTGCTCTTCTACTAATCTCACTGCAACTCCCCTCCATGTCTCCGACCACTACTTTGTATCCTTTTCTCTCTCGCTCTCCTCCAACACTACTCACTCTGCCCCTACACAGATAGTAACGCGCCGCCGCAACCTTCACTCTCTCTCTCCCACTACTCTCTCCTCTTCCATCCTATCATATCTTCCCTCTGCTCAATCCTTCTCCCTCCTATCTCCTGATTCTGCCTCCTCAACCCTCCTCTCCTCCCTTTCTGCATCCTTTGACTCCCTGTGTCCCCTATCCTCCCGGCCGGCTCGGTCCTCCCCTCCAGCTCCGTGGCTTGATGACTCATTGCGAGCTCACAGAACAGAGCTCCGGGCAGCTGAGCGGAAATGGAAGAAAACTAAACTCCATCAGATCCTCCTCTCCACCCTCTCCGAGCTGGGCATCTCCGGCGCGGCTCACTCCTGGATTGCGTCCTACCTGACCGGTCGCTCCTACCAAGTGGCGTGGCGAGAAGCTGTCTCCGCACCACGTGCTCTCACCACTGGTGTCCCCCAGGGCTCAGTTCTAGGCCCTCTCCTTTTCTCCCTATACACCAAGTCACTTGGCTCTGTCATATCCTCACATGGCCTCTCCTATCATTGCTACGCTGACGATACACAACTAATCTTCTCCTTTCCCCCTTCTGATAACCAGGTGGCGAATCGCATCTCTGCATGTCTGGCAGACATATCAGTATGGATGACGGATCACCTTCAGGCTCTGATCAGTCCATACACCCAAACGAGGGCATTGCGTTCATCCACCTCTGGCCTGCTGGCTCCCCTTCCTCTGCGGAAGCATAGTTCCCGCTCAGCTCAGTCAAAACTGTTCGCTGCTCTGGCACCCCAATGGTGGAACAAGCTCCCTCACGACGCCAGGACAGCGGAGTCACTCACCACCTTCCGGAGACATTTGAAACCCCACCTCTTTAAGGAATACCTGGGATAGGATAAAGTAATCATTCTACCCCCCCCCCCCCCCCAATTTTTTTTTTTTTATAAATAAATAAATAAACAAAATAAACAAAAAAAAATTTTTTTTTAAATTGTAAAGTGGTTATCCCACTGGCTATAGGGTGAATGCACCAATTTGTAAGTCGCTCTGGATAAGAGCGTCTGCTAAATGACGTAAATGTAAATGTAAATGTAAATGTTAAGGTTAGGGTTAGGGTTAGGGGTTAGGGAAGATAGGATTTTGAATGGAAATTAATTTTAGATCCCCATGAGGACAGAAGAACATAACATGTGGTGTGTGTGTGTGTGTGTGTGTGTGTGTGTGTATCATTTATGATCAAATTCAGTCATTGAGGTTCTATGCATGTGGCCTCTTTTTCTCTTGGGAATTTACCAGATTTTCAACATCAGAAAGACGTCACTCTAAAAGCTGATTTTGAATGTGTTCTCACAGCTTCTTAATTTAGAGAATGACTACATGTTGAATGAATTAATTAGGCATATTTATTTTCAATTATAAAATGCAAAATGGTTGAATTTAATGATGTTGATAAGTGAGTAAATGTGTTCAGGTGGGATGTACTGTCAGTAGTGACCATTTTAAAATTAGCAGTTAAGAGCGTTGGGCCAGTAACCGAAAGGTCGCTGGTTTGAGTAGACTAGGTGAAATAATCTTAATCTAATTGCTCAGTATGAAAAATGTATGCACTCTAACTGTAAGAGCGTCTGCTAAATGACTAAAATGTAAAATGCTCTGGATAAGAGCTTCTGCTAAAATGTAAATAGCAAGCTACACTGTTTAATGGAAAGGTGTGTGTAAATAATTGTTTTGTGAGTTTGACATTCAAATTGTTTCTAGTAAATAAATATCTCAGGAATAGTTTAGTGAGTTTTCAGAGCAGTGTAATAGTTTTTTCACATTAAATAAGAGCTAAATAAGAGCTAAATAAGAGCTAAATAAGAGTTAAATAAGAGCTAAATGAGAGCTAAATGAGCGCTAAATGAGAGCTCAATAATAGTTAAATAAGAGCTAAATAAGAGCTAAATTAGAGCTAAATTAGAGCTAAATAAGAGCTAAGTAAGAGCTAAATAAGAGCTAAATGAGAGCTAAATAACAGCTAAATAAGAGCTAAATAAGAGTTAAATAAGAGCTAAATGAGAGCTAAATGAGAGCTAAATGAGCGCTAAATGAGAGCTCAATAATAGTTAAATAAGAGCTACATGAGAGCTAAATAAGAGCTAAATAAGAGCTAAATTAGAGCTAAATTAGAGCTAAATGAGAGCTAAATAAGAGCTAAGTAAGAGCTAAATAAGAGCTACATGAGAGCTAAATAAGAGCTAAATTAGAGCTAAATGAGAGCTAAATAAGAGCAAATAAGAGCTAAATAAGAGCCAATTAAGTCTTTGTTAATAAATATCCTCTGTAGTGGGCATCAGGATGTTAACAAATATCCTCTGTAGTGGGTGATGGAGATTTTTTAGTGGACTATGAGATAAAACTGGGTTAATCACGAACATAGAGTTAGAGTTCTTTGTTATTGGGCCAGGAACTTAATTGGATCATTTCTCTGTGTGTGTGGGGGTTTGTGTATCTTTCAAGGATTTATGGACCTGTCATGTCCAACAATCGGTCTTCAGGTCAAGCCCGGGAGAGCCGGGGTTGAACAGAGTTTAAACTAAACATGAGTGTTTTCTGAACTGAATGAAAGTCGAATTTAGCCGCCACCATAGACAAAGGGAGTGGGCGGAGCAATAAAAGAGCGGGAAACTGAAGAGGGAGGGATTATAAAGCTAGGGTGTGTGGAGGGCACTATATAAAATGGAGAGAGGGCGGGAGAGGCTACTCTGTAGACCAGCTTCCTTTTATTGAAATTCAATAAAGTAAATCTTGATTCAACAAAAACTCTGTAGTGATGAATTTCCACAACAGAATTGGCACCCCAGATGGGACCTGTTTATAGAGATCTTTGAGTGCTTTGCCATCGGAGGAGGTTTTGACGAATCACACAGAATCAGTTGCAACTGTTTAACAAAAGGTAAGCGACGTTCTTACTTAAAACTGTGTGTTTCGATCAAGCTGAATCTGGGGGTGAGGTACGGAAGGGTTCTCTCCAGAATTTAAGGACCAAATTTAGCAGGATTACGGAGTTTTTGTTGGAATGACAAATAAGCATGCATGCAATGTTATGGTTGATAAGTGTAAATAAGTTAAATCCTGTGGTACCGCTGTCGAGAGCGAGGGTTAGCACTCCAGAGGGCTGAACGGGCAGGTGGCTAGCCAAGAGTTGTACATAAGACTGAGAGGGCCTACGGTACCGCTCTCTAACGTGGAGTTCATATTTAGAGGACTGCTCGGTGGGTGTGCATTATCCAGGTTGAGGTGATGCACGAATAAGACAGCTAAATCGGGTAAAAAAGTAGGTCATCCGCGGTAGGTGACACCATAAATTGGAAGTCACGCCGTTCATCTCAGGTAGGTGAACGGTTGTGAACGCCACCAGGGCTTCAAAGTATAGATAAATAATTAGATAGAGTAGGTCTGCTCATCTCGTACGGGTGAATGGTTAGCTTGAGCGGCTGTGAGTCATTCAGTGATTCATTCTGTCTGATTCATTTAAGCACGAGTGGCTGCTTGTCTGTGTGGGTGATCGGACAACCAAAATAAATCCTGTAAATAATAGCCTTTTCTTTATGGAGAAAGTGTAAGGAAAGGGACTATATTTTAGGTCGTTTGAAGCTTCTAAAAGCTGGTGGAGAAAGGGCTTGCCCAATCTTGCATTAGGAAGAGGAGAATTAATAGTATGTGGATATTCCTTTACTAACGGAGTGTGGAAAATTCACGTTACTGGGAGAAGAAGATCAGAAGGTGTGTGGGTCTTTTCCCTTACCAGTAGTGAATGTGTACACACAACAATCCCCTGGACAGTGGCAAAACAAGAATAATGAAAGTGGACCCAAGAATCAATGGTACCAACCACAGCATCAGACACACCAGAATGGTGGACCAAGAAGACCAGGTGTCTGCTGGGGGTGCAATCAATCAGGACATATGAGAAGGGATTGTCCTACCAAGCTGTGGGTGCCTAGGCAACCACAACAGGAAAATTGGCAAAGAAATGGCACCAGCTAAGATGAATGGCAGCAGTCTTAGAACTCATGGGAAGGACCAAATCAGGGTAGCTAGAGGAGCATTTATTTTGGACTAGGGGACAGGACAAACTTTTTGTAGGTTCTGGATTGATTGCACAACAATTTATATTTTTACTCAAATCAATGCAGCAGGTTGAAATGATTAGATTACTGGAAAGTGGTTATGGGTTTTATGTTAAAGGTGTATATTCTACTTAATGAAACATGATAATGTCTGATGTGTCTTGATTGGGAGTATTTTTTCTGGGATTTATGGAAATCCCATACAGTATGAATGATGAGTGAGATGTAGGAGACCCACGTCTCAAACAACATTTTAATAGATACCTGGGATCAAATATCACTGATTGCTTACACTGAGAAATTGACTGTATTTGTGACAGGGAAAAGTATTACATTCAGCGGGGTTAAAGAATCCTTCCGCGGGTCAAAGATAATGGATTCTGAAAGGTGAAATGTAAATTGACAGTATGTATGAGGGACAGCGCGAATGAGGGTTACAAATAGTCAAATGGTGTATCATGTTGCATTTAAACAATCGCTGGAGGGGTTGAATAGGAGTGTTGTGGATTGTAGTAAAGTGTTATGGGTGTCGAATGACGAGGACACTAATGGGCGAAACCATCATCACATTAGTAAACGATTTTGGTAGAAGGGGGGCCACAGGGCATGTGGGAAAGTACAACCAACGAGGCAAGAGATAGCATATTTGGGGATTTGAGTTTTCGACATCACGAAGCATGTTGGGCGTGATCGAGTGGTAGCAGTGCGACTAGGGAAAAGCCTAGGGGTTTAAATCTTATGGGATTTTATTTCATTTTATGTGCACTGGATTGTGGAATTCACCGGGGAAGGGAGCAGTCACGAGTGATGTTCTTGAGGGTTTTCTGAGTGGGGGGATCAGGAGATGTGGCAATAGAGAGTGAGAATTTCGAATTTAAATTGTTTGGACTGATTAAGAGGTATCGAAATGGGAACTAACTGTGTACTTTTTCTTCCAGGAAAAAGGGGGGAGGGATTTTCTATTTTCTTTGAAATATTTTCCGAGACTAGAAATAAGGCCTGGCCATTTTTTGTTTGTTTATTGTTTTACTATATGGTGTTCAAATAACCACAAACAACCTACTTAGTATGAAATGTTAGCTGTTTGGATTTTTATTTTTTATTTTAGGGTTCTTTTCACGGGGTAGAAGTGGTATGTCTTAAGGGGGAAAACACATGTATTTTGGGCTTTTATTTACTGAATGATAAGTAACTACGTGTGATTTATTTTGAAAATAGCTGTACTAAGGACTTAATGTATACTTGGTATACACAACATTTAAGAGATGTTTTAAATGTTGGTAATGTTTAGTACACTATTGGATGGAAAAATTCATTGAATGATTTCAATGACCTCTGCAATCTTTCCTGGCTTTATAGTGTGACTTGATCACCCGCACTGTACATCCTAGAGGCATGCTGAATTGGGGGTTAGTTATAATAAGGAATTGTGAAGAAGTATATAATTTGGCAATAATCCGATATATCATTCCAAACAGGACAAGGATGAAGTGAGAGAGTTAGTCCTGAAGGAGAGATATTATCAAAGGTTGTCATTTTAAGTTCAGTTATTATTTTTGGTTTAACAGGCAATATTGTTGTTGTTTTGTTTGTTTTTTGAACACACTAATCACGATGTGATGCATGTGTCCAAAGGGGGGAAGTTGGGCTTACAGGGGTTTTAATGGTTTGAATGTTTTGGGGCTTACAGGGGTTTTAACGGTTTTACTGTTTTTAAATGTTTTTGTGGTAAAATATGCAAATTGTATTAAGGTTATGAGCAGTAGTAATAAGGTGTTATGGGTTAGGTTAAATCTTTTTTGTTTTTGTGATAGGAGGCAGGGTGTAGAGGAGGTCTGTCTATGAAATGAGTGGACTGCAACAAGCTGCAAGGAGGTGCGCTTCATAATCTCAAAGCTTCTCCAGACAGAAGAGAGGACATAAGTAGCATACTGTGTTTCACCTAACCTAACAATGTTCTTAAGACTTTCTTCCCATGGGTGAAGGTAACTCTGCCGAACTGAGTAGGAGAATCTGAGCATTTTCTGCGCCCTGGAGACTATGTGACGGTAAAAGTTTACAGAAGGAAGAGCTGGAAAGACCCTATGTGGAGGGGCCCGTACCAGGTGTTGTTGGCTACCTCAATGATGGTAAAAGTGACAGAGACAGATACTTAGATCCATGTTTCCCACTATAGGAGTGTTCCAACCCAAGGAGAGGAAGATTGCCCCGCCATTGGGTAGCATTGTTGTCTTTTGTGTTTGTCTGTGTTTGTGTCTTTGCAGTAGTAACTCCGAGCTTCCCTATGGGTAGGCTGATAGAAGGACACTCTTCGCAGACCGAAGTCGATGGATTGAGAGGGACTCTGGCTGATCCGGAGACCCTAGTGATGGAAGAAGGTTAACAGCTAAAGTGACCATATATCGTCATCCAGGTTACACCAACGGCGGTACGGATAGAGGGGAGTGCGACCTGGTATCATCTAAACCATTGTACCAGAGTACCACGAGGGAACCGATGACTTAGAGATGAGAGAGCTGAGGATGCTGGAGCTGGCAAGAATCAGGAGATGGGGGAGGATGGCAATTACTGATGAGCTACGTGTTCTTGCTGATTCCCTCGGCGGAGGGTCAGACCTTCAAGACATCCCTGACCTTCGAGACCTTCAAGACCTCCAAGACTTCCAAGAAATCCTAGACCTCCAAGATATTCCAGACATCCAAGACGCACCAGATATCCCCATCATTGATTTCTCTGCCCTTGAGTAGTTCCCCTGAGAATAAAGGGAATAGCATACTGACAATAGTAAAGAGCAAAGGAACAAGACATAGAAGAGAAACAGACAGGATTAAAATGTATATTCCTGCACAGGCAGGAACCATAACTAAAATACAGAAAGGGATCGCTATTAAAGTACGAGGGTAAACTGGTTATTGGTGTGGGAGGAACCAGCACAAGGATTATGGGGAAATCACATGGGGTAACTGTGACTTTAAGATAATAAAAGAAAAAGACAGGTGGATCATAGACATAAGGGTAGAAGCCCAAGACTTAGATAAACAATTTGATGTAGTACTTAGTGCTACATTTCCAGGGGGAAGTGTTGGTGAAGTAGTTATTCCTTGGGAAAGTGCACTAAACCCTGAACATGTTAGAGCCATACCAACTGCAGAAGAAAGGGAATGGAAGGAGCCGTTAAACAATGATTGGTATAAGATGAGTACAATATATTACATTAAAATTAGATAAAGAAAATAGTCTAATATGCACCACATCTCCTTTAAAAGAATTAACAGTAATTCCAAATTCTCACAGTTACCAGGACTGTGCTATGATTCAACCACAACCTCTGTCATTTAAGGAACTCGGAAGGACCATATTGCCCAGCAGAATGTTTGTCATATTTAGGAAATTCTAAGTATAAACAATTTTATGATCAACCAGGATGAGGAGAGAAGTGTAAGCAATTGTTAGAATAGGAATAAGAAAAAGGAAAACGCCAGAGTAATATCAAATAGACTATGAGCGTATATAGGAGTGTTACAATAAAACAATTGGGTTATATAATTTGGGAGAATTCAAGGGAGAATGTGAAACTATGTGGCATTTAAACAGATAGCCTTTGGAATGCAGACACCCCTCAAAGAAAATCTATCAGGCAGCAGGATCAAGTATTAAAAAATTGGTATTAAGAATGAGTGGTGAAACATAATAATTTCTCATATAGTCAATGCTTATAGGGATGTTTTTGATTAGAAATGAACTCAACTAAACTGTTATGATCTGTCATTTATTGAGGTTACTGTGGATGGTGTCTTAATGCATAGCAGAGATAATTCGGTCCAGAACGGTGTGAACCTCAATAAAAACCAAAAACCCTCTACCCGGCTGAAGAGGAGCAACAAAGGCGTTGAAGACGTTCCTGTCCAGCACCACCTCTACCAGGAGACCTGAATCAGAACCAGCATCAAATCAAAGCAATCAATTGCCTTTTCTTTTATGCCTTTTCTCTCAAGAATGTGACAGGGGTCCATGTGAAGTGAGCAGGAAGAGAGATCTATTCAAATACAACATTTCTCATAGTTTGGGTATACTGGTTGGCAAAATGGACAAAACAGAATGGAGGTAGAGGTGGGGCGGCTCAGGTGTGACATTGGAATTGGGACATTGCCATGGGCAATCCAAGATGAACTATGAAGCTATCTGAAGAACATAATGAAGATGCCAGAAGATTGAGTGCCGGTGGAGGAAGGGATTGTTAGTTGAGGTAGTATGTTGATTAAGAGGTATTATACACTGCTAAATTTATAGTAATTTAGACTAGGAATGCATTGAGATACTGATCTGTTGTAATTCTCTTTACGAGGAAGATAATGCTAAAATTATGGATAATATAAATGTACATTCTGCCAGTGTCAGTATGTGCCAAGGTGAGAGTTTTAACTTTGAATTATGGAACCAAGGTGACTAACCAAGAATTGTCATTCTAAATTTATTTTGGGTAATTTAATTATGATTATGAATTGTAAGCTGAATGATTGAACTGAATGAAGATATGTGAGTTAAAGATGTTGACACTATTCTTAAACATGTCCTAGGTAGTATGGTTAAAACAATGCTACGTTAGTTTTAATGTGTTAGGATACTAACACTTATATTGGAATTATTTTGAGTAGAAATAGTGATATTTTTATTATGAGTAGAACCTGGAATGCAAAGATTGTGATTGATAGCATAAACATAATATACTTTTGTGAATTTCTGGGATTAGTAATCCCATATACGGGGATATGATGGAGATTTTTTAGTGGACTATGAGATGAAACTGGGTTAATCACGAACATAGAGTTAGAGTTCTTTGTTATTGGGCCAGGAACTTAATTGGATCATTTCACTGTGTGTGTGGGGGTTTGTGTATGTTTCAAGGATTTAGGGACTTGTCATGTCCAACAATCGGTCTTCAGGTCAAGCCCGGGAGAGCCGGGGTTGAACAGAGTTTAAACTAAACATGAGCGGGAAACTGAAGAGGGAGGGATTATAAAGCTAGGGTGTGTGGAGGGCACTATATAAGATGGAGAGAGGGCGGGAGAGGCTACTCTGTAGACCAGCTTCCTTTTATTGAAATTCAATAAAGTAAATCTTGATTCAACAAAAACTCTGTAAGAACTTTGATTGTTAATAAAGTATAGTACTGAATTTCCACAACATGGGCATCAGGATGTTAACAAATATCCTCTGTAGTGGACATCAGGATGTAACAAATATCCTCTGTAGTGGACATCAGGATGAGCTAATTTTGTCTCTCTTTTTTTACCTACTTTACACAATACTGTTAAATGTTTCATATTTACTATCAACCGAGTCCTAATGTCCACTATAGTGTACATAAAATATATATAAATACAATAAAAAATTTGTATATAAAAAACAGTATTTGTAGCATGTTTTTTCACCCCAAACACATAATTCCAAAACCTTTTTTCCATTAAATATTTACAGTGCATTCAGAAAATATTCATACCGCTTGACTTTTTGAACATTTTGCTGAGTTACATCCTGAATTCAAAATTGATTAAATATTTTTTTCTCACCCATCTACACACAATACCCCATAATGACAAAGTGAAAACATGTATTTAGAAACGTTTGCAAATGTATTGAAAATGAAATACAGAAATCTCATCTCATTTACAATAAATATTTACACTGCTGAGTCAATACTTTGTAGAAGCACCTTTGACAGTGATTACAGCTGTGCGTCTTTCTGGGTAAGTCTATATGAGCTTTCTACACCTGGATTGTGCAACATTTGGCCATAATTATTTTCAAAATTCTTCAAGCGCTGTCAAATTTTTTGTTGATTATTGCTAGACAACCATTTTCAGGTCTTGCCATATATTTTCAAGTAGATTTAAATCAAAACTGTAAATCGACCACTCAGGAAAGGTGTATTCATCTCCCAGTGTCTGGTGGAAAGCAGACTGAACCAGGGTTTCCACTTTAGTCTGTGCTTAGCTCCATTCCATTTATTTTATTCTAAAACAAATTCCCAGTCCTTAACGATTCCAAGCATACACATAGCATGATGCAGCCACCACTATGCTTAAAAATATGGAGAGTGGTACTCAGTAATGTGTTGTATTGGATTTGCCCCAAACAGAACACTTTGTATTCAGGACAAAAAGTGAATTGCTTTGCCACATTTTTTGCATTATTACTTTAGTGCCTTGTTGCAAACAGGATGCATGTTTCTGAATATTTTTTATTCTGAACATGCTTCCTTCTTTTCCCTCTGTCAATTAGGTTAGTATTGTGGAGTAACTACAATGTTGTTGATCCATCCTCAGTTTTCTCCTATCGCAGCCATTAAACTCTGTAACTGTTTAAAAGTCACCATTGGCCTCACAGTGAAATTGTTGAGCGGTTTCCTTCCTCTCTGGCAACTGAGTTAGAAAGGACATTATTCATTTACACATTTTAGTAGACGCTCTTATGTACTTTTCCCCGTACTGGTCCCCCGTGGGAATCGAACCCACAACCCTGCAAGCACCATGTTCTACCAACTGAGCCACACGGGACGCCTGTATCTTCATAGTGACTGGGTGTATTGATACACCATCCAAAGTGTATTTAATAACTTCACCATGCTCAAAGGGATATTCATTGTCTGCTTTTTTTTTTTTTTTACCCATCTACCAATAGGTGCCCTTCTTTGCAAGGCATTGGAAAACCTCCCTGGTCTTTGTGGTTGAATCTGTGTTAGAAATTCACTGCTCAACTGAGGGACCTTTCAGATAATTGATGTGTGGGGTACAGAGATTAGGTAGTCATTAAAAATCATATTAAACACTATTATTGCACACAGATTGAGTCCATGTCATTTATTATGTGATTTGTTAAGCATATTTTTACTCCTGAACTTATTTAGGTTGGCCATGACAAAGCGGTTGAATTTCAGTTTTTTATTTTTAATTAATTTGTAAAAATGTCGAAAAACATAACTCCACTTTGACATTATGGGGTATTATTGTGTCTAGGCCAATGACAAAAAATCTAAATGTAATCCACTTTGTATTCAGGCTGTAACACAACAAAATGTGGAAAAAGTCAAGGGGTGTGAATACTTTCTGAAGGCACTGTATACATTTTTTTTACAATAAAAGGCAGCATAGCTACAGGACAACCACCAAAACAACTTTAATTCAAGTCTTCAGTTATGCATTCACATTGCTGTAATAATTTTGTGTCAAAATGGCATTTACAAATAAAAAGTCAAAAAATAAATACGTCTGCATTGGATCATATTTAACAGCACGTTATTGGTTCTATGGTATTGTCACGACTTCGGCCGAGGCTGCCTCCCCTCCTTGTTCGGGCAGGCTTCGGCGTTCGTTGTCACCGGAGTACTAACCACTGCCGCCCCAATCATCATCACAATTGTCTTGTCTCGTTATCACACACACCTTGTTCTAATCCCCTAATTAGTCTGTGTATAAATGTTCGCTCTGCCCCGTTGTCCTTGTGGGTGATTGTTTATTGTGAAAGTTAGTGAAGCTCGGTGGAGCTTGTGTATTTTGTTCTACGGGAGTATTTTTGTTACACTGTATCTTAAGGGAACGGTAGCTAGCTGCTCTTACACATTGACAAACAGGTAACCAATACAAACAGGTAACCAATACAAACAGGTAACCAATACAAACAGGTAACCAATACAAACAGGTAACCAATACAAACAGGTAACCAATACAGGCAGCAATAACTGGCTAATTAAACATCTGTTTTCATAGCCTTACATGGATCCTGGCTGCATCCCAAATGGTACCGTATTCCCTATTTAGTGTATTAATAGGGCTCTGGTCAAAACTAGTGAACTATATAGAGAATAGGATGCCATTTTGGGCCCCCTGTAGCTCAGTTGGTAGAGCATGGCGCTTGCAACGCCAGGGTTGTGGGTTCGATTCCCACGGGGAGCCAGTATGAAACATTTTTATGCACTAACTGTAAGTCGCTCTGGATAAGAGCGTCTGCTAAATGACTAAAAATGTAAATGTACAATTTTGGATGTAGCCCCTGTTTTTCCATTGGCTTTCCAAACTGAAATGGATTCAACGCCTCCCTCCCCCTACCAGCATGTTTGTCTTTTAACAATGGCCATATGGTCGGCGAGTATTGTAATTGTGTTATTGCCTGACTCACAGGCTGAAAGCGAAACGTTACTATTCAAATGAGAAACAATTTTACAAGAGAGGAGGCAAAACACAACCTCTTTCATGATTGCAGGGGAATTTCCATTGTGATTCCAATTATAAATCAATTCGGTGGGTGCTTACGTTTGTCCTATTCCACATATGTACAAGTAAGTGTATTATGCACATCCCACTCCCCCTGAGACATCCTCGGAGAGTGGTGTCACGGCCAGGGATCAGCCATTATTGACGGCAAACCTGGTGCAATTAGGGTTAAGTGCCTTGCTCAAGGGCACATCGGCAGATTTTTCACCTAGTTAGCTCGGTGATTCAAACCAACACACTTTCAGTTATTGGCCCAACGCGCTTAACCGCTAGGCTACCTACTTATATCAAACAAAGTTCAGAGTGGTGGTAGTGATTTGCTCATTCAACCCGTTGTGAACTCACCGGAGAGGAGGCAGGGACTATTTGCTCTCTCTGCTGAGGTCGTCATAGAAACAGGAGAAGGCCGGAGATTGTGGTGGTGCGCTCAACTAGTATAGGGCGGATAGAGGGAGATAAGAAACGTGATAGAACAATATAAACTGGAGAGCAGCAGGTTGCAATCTGTTTTTGTTACTAGTGCTGGTTGATAGAGCAGACTGTGATGAACAGGGTGTAAAGTAGTGGAGGGGTATATACTGGAGGGTTTCCAGAAGGAGGAGTATTGACACAGGAAATGAAAATGAGAGAAACATTATGACAAAAGCAACAGGAGCTCCATCTACCTGGTTGGTGTGTGTGTATGTGTGTGTGTGTGTGTGTTTGTGTGTGTAGGGGAGACTGGAGGCAATTGTAACACTTGAACTATGCCAGTCCTTTTTTTATAAAAGAGACTTACATCTGTCTCCATACCATTTATACTGAATGTCTGTACAGAAGACGGTCGGATCACAATGTTGATTTTAAATCCGAAAAGTTTAGACGTTACGTTTGCCCACGTGGCAGGGGCAATTGTAACAGTAGCTGGGGTCAAATGTAACACCTTAAAAATTTAACCAAATAAATTAACTTCATTTAAAAAACATTAATGTCTATAAATGATCATATTATCATAGACGTATGTAATGATTTTGCAAGACATATGACTATTTCTATGACTAAATCATTACAGTAACACCCATGTCTGTGCGTGGCCATTCGGTACCTCTCAAAACATCTGAATATTCTGATGGTGCTCAGATTATATCTGTTTACAACTTTTTTGACACTCTACAGGACCCCAAGGCTATTTAAAGTTATTATTTGTATAATTAATGTATAATTCAAAACATTCTTAAAGTTAAAATCACTTGTTTTGATCATTTGGCTGCTTGGCTCAGGGTCATTTTAACAGTGCGTTATCATTGCCCCCAACTCAGCAGCCATGACAACACCTCATGTGCCTAGCAAGAGACTGCAATAGTGACATGTCATTCATACCAATGTTTAGCCAACAGATTGTGAGGAAATGCTAGTTTTAGTTATTGGACATTAGGCTCAGGACAGTATAAGAAAAATACAGCCGGTGGAAAAAACTACTTTCACCCCTAAAAAAACAAACATTTGCCCATAAATAAATAGTGAGAGATTCAAGGTGTTACAATTGGCCCCTGTTACAATTGGCCCCAGTCTAGACCCAGTCTAGGGTCTGAGTGCAATCTTCAACACACAGTCATGAACACACACACAAGCACAAAAGAACACACACACACACACACACACACACACACCCCTCCCCCCAGACAGCTGTATAGAATAACTGCGCAGTGAGCACACCTTGGGACAGACAACTAATAGCAGTATTCCTCCCTAAACATCCATATTCAGAACCACGGCCAGTGCAGCCTAGCAACTCTTGTTAAAAATATCCTCTGGGTAGTAGAATCTCAGCTTCATCTTCACCACCACACTGCTCTGATAGCTCACCCACATACAGTGAGGGAAAAAAGTATTTGATCCCCTGCTGATTTTGTACGTTTCCCCACTGACAAAGACATGATCAGTCTATAATTTTAATGGTAGGTTTATTTGAACAGTGAGAGACAGAATAACAACAAAAAAATCCAGAAAAAACGCATGTCAAAAATGTTATAAATTGATTTGCATTTTAATGAGGGAAATAAGTATTTGACCCCCTCTCAATCAGAAAGATTTCTGGCTCCCAGGTGTCTTTTATACAGGTAACGAGCTGAGATTAGGAGCACACTCTTAAAGGGAGTGCTCCTAATCTCAGTTTGTTACCTGTATAAAAGACACCTGTCTACAGAAGCAATCAATCAATCAGATTCCAAACTCTCCACCATGGCCAAGACCAAAGAGCTCTCCAAGGATGTCAGGAACATGATTGTAGACCTACACAAGGCTGGAATGGGCTACAAGACCATCGCCAAGCAGCTTGGTGAGAAGGTGACAACAGTTGGTGCGATTATTCGCAAATGGAAGAAACACAAAATAACTGTCAATCTCCGTCGGCCTGGGGCTCCATGCAAGATCTCACCTCGTGGAGTTCTAATGATCATGAGAATGGTGAGGAATCAGCCCAGAACTACACGGGAGGATCTTGTCAATGATCTCAAGGCAGCTGGGACCATAGTCACCAAGAAAACAATTGGTAACACACTACGCCGTGAAAGACTGAAATCCTGCAGCGCCCGCAAGGTCCCCCTGCTCAAGAAAGTACATATACAGGCCCGTCTGAAGTTTGCCAATGAACATCTGAATGATTCAGAGGAGAACTGTGTGAAAGTGTTGTGGTCAGATGAGACCAAAATGGAGCTCTTTGGCATCAACTCAACTCGCCGTGTTTGGAGGAGGAGGAATGCTGCCTATGACCCCAAGAACACCATCCCCACCGTCAAACATGGAGGTGGAAACATTATGCTTTGGGGGTGTTTTTCTGCTAAGGGGACAGGACAACTTCACCGCATCAAAGGGACGATGGACGGGGCCATGTACTGTCAAATCTTGGGTGAGAACCTCATTCCCTCAGCCAGGGCATTGAAAATGGGTCGTGGATGGGTATTCCAGCATGACAATGACCCAAAACACACGGCCAAGGCAACAAAGGAGTGGCTCAAGAAGAAGCACATTAAGGTCCTGGAGTGGCCTAGCAAGTCTCCAGACCTTAATCCCATAGAAAATCTGTGGAGGGAGCTGAAGGTTCGAGTTGCCAAACGTTAGCCTCGAAACCTTAATGACTTGGAGAAGATCTGCAAAGAGGAGTGGGACAAATCCCTCCTGAGATGTGTGCAAACCTGGTGGCCAACTACAAGAAACGTCTGACCTCTGTGATTGCCAACAAGGGTTTTGCCACCAAGTACTAAGTCATGTTTTGCAGAGGGGTCAAATACTTATTTCCCTCATTAAAATGCAAATCAATTTATAACATTTTTGACATGCGTTTTTCTGGATTTATTTGTTGTTATTCTGTCTCTCACTGTTCAAATAAACCTACCATTAAAATTATAGACTGACCATCTCTTTGTCAGTGGGCAAACATACAAAATCAGCAGGGGATCAAATACTTTTTTCCCTCACTGTACGTCAACACATATCAGAAACTCAATCCATTTGTCCCTTCAGTTAAAGTGTGTGTGTGTTGAGGGGGTGAGGGGGAGGGGGTCTTCTGAGCCCTCGTGACATAATTGAACGTATCCTTTTATTTTAGTGACTTCATCCAAAGAGGAGTGATTGTCCGGGGACCTGTTCTTAGTTGGGTTTTTGTTTCTTCAGGGCTTTTCACACTAAACTGAGCTGAGCCAAACCAAGCTGTATTGAGCTGGCTTGGTTAGGCACTGTAATGGTGCGTGGGTAGAACCACTGGGGAAGCCAGAAAAAAACCCCATATTACAACCTATGTGTTGTGATAATTGCGTTGTTCTCTCTATAACCTGTTAGTTCATATGCCTTGACAGCGTGATATATAGGCCTAAGGCCGAGACAATAAGAAGACACAGTGGCAGAATAAATTCAACCACACCTTTGTTTCATCACAAAACCAGAGAGCAACATCTGTCCGATGAAGTCCACAAAGCATATTGCATGTAACAAAGAGTTACATGACCTACAGCATGGTCAAGCAAGTTAATGTTGCCGGCATTTTCCGACCACTAGACGACTATTGATTTAGAACCACAGAGAGTTATCGCAAGTCGCAAAGAAAACAGGAGCTGCCTCCACTATTCCAGCACAATTTCAATTTCAACATTTCAACATCATCAAATCACCTATGCTTAGTCTAATACATTGACAACTAAAAGATACCAAAAACAATTTAGTCCAATCAACGTAAGCTAAATATGATGTGGCTGTCCATGTTTCTGATGTGTGTGTGTGTGTGTGCGCGATCAGGCAAGTAGAAAAAACATGTTGACTCACCCTACTTGTAGAGAAACAACAATGCCATCCTCCTCTCTTTCATGTTGATGAAACGGTCTATCACTCTGTCATATAGTACACACTTTAATGTTTTGTTGTCTCAGGCTACCTGGCTAAAATGCTTGCTTACTAGCCTAACTTCCTTTCATGGGCAACGTGAACATTAGGGCTAGTTAACATTAGCCTTCTCCATCTAGCTACATATTGAACTTCCATCCTCTCAGGCCAGGGGCACAATGTATGAATCAATGATTGGTTATACGTGTGGCAACAATGTCATACTCTTTTGGACCAGAGGGCATCAGATATATGGTTGTCATTGAAACTGTGCTTGTAGCTAAATATAAAAATGATGTAAAAGGAGACAAAAGAACCAAAAATGCACCGGCTGATCCTTGAGAGGCTTTAAAAAATGTGTTATGTGACAGGTGGTATTTGGGGGGGACGTGTGGCCTAAGTGAAAATCTCAGGGTGAATCTTCTTTTAGCTGAATGCTCTGAGATGTGATATACCAAAGTGATATCATTTTCAATTTCCACTGTCTGTAGTTTTGCATCTCTCTTGCGATGATTCTAAGAAGCTGAAGTCATCTCTTGTTTCATCATCTCAGCTAACTGGCATTCCTCACTATACCCATGTGTCATATAAATGTATAGCCATGTCATGTCCCAGTCCAGCATTCATGAGTAACACTGAGTAATGAATACACTGGCAGCCCCAGTACTCACCGTGCCCACCAAAGGGTTGAGGAAGCCAGCGCCCCCAGTGGCATGGATGTCCCTGACAGGCAGGGTGATGCCAGCGGGCACCCCTATCCTCTCTGGGTCATGGGACAGCGACAGGTGGGTCTTTGCCATGCAGATGGGAAGGTTGGCCAAGCCCTGGGGGAGAGGTTGGCAGGTTGGCCAAGCCCTGGGGAGAGGTGGGCAGGTTGGCCAAGCCCCTGGGGGAGAGATGGGCAGGTTGGCCAAGCCCTGGGGAGAGGTGGGCAGGTTGACCAAGCCCTGGGGGAGAGATGGGCAGGTTGGCCAAGCCCTGTGGGAGAGACTGGCAGGTTGGCCAAGTCCTGGGGAGAGATGGAGAGTGGAGACAATGTGGTTCATGGTTTCATTGGTGTAAAGTCCAGTGAAGTCAAAACTAGGAATTTATTCACTATTCGTTGTAGATGGCATTCATACCTAATCACATCCCTTTTGGAGGGTAGTGCATCTTGCAAAGACAATTGTTTAACAGTTATTTTCAGAATGGAATAAAACACAAACGTAAGTAAAGGTTAAGATGAAAATAGTGGGTGAAAAGAATTCTGGCTTTTGAAGTACATTTTCAGATGGTTGGATTGAGTGGTTGTCTGGTTCGAGATACTGAAGAAGTTGCCCCTAACCACAGATTTATGATAACCCCACCCCAAGATCCTAACCTTAATCAGATAGGACCATTCTAGCCAATGAGAGGCACGTTTACATGTATTTTCATGAATCTTGCCCTGGAGGCAGAACTGAGTAACTTTCCGCTACATAGTCAAAATTGGCTATATCGTAAAAAATGTATGAAAACAAAATTTAATTAATTTAAGGTTAGGCATTAGGGTTAGCAGTTTGGTTAAGGTTAAAATCACAACTTCTATTTGATCATATAAGCCTCACATAGCAAATTAGCAATTACATTTTTTGTTGACCAAATTCGACACTCTCATAGACCTCCATAGTTAAAATTCCTCACTTTATAGTCTTATTTTCGTGGAAAGATTTTGGGCGGAGTAAACCCTTTCGCTTCGCCTCTGCCTCTGACCCAGCGCCACCGCCCCCTTCAGCCCAGTGTGAGCATGGCACCACCTCCAGCGCCCCCTTCAGCCCAGTGTGAGCATGGCGCCACCTCCACAGCCCCCAACAGTTACTGTAAACCTGTGCACAGACCAGTTCCAACTCTGCATCATTGTCAGTGATGTAGTAGTCAAAGGAGAAATACACCAATTAGTCTGATGCAAGGTTTAACCGTAAGACATTTTTTGCCTGTGACAGGAGGCAGGAAAGTGTCAGGGAGGCAGGAAAGTGTCAGGGAGTGTCATGTTCGTTGAGTACAGGATTGGACCAAGGTGCAGCGTGGTATGCGTACATGTTCGTTTATTATATAAACACCGACAAAAACAACAAAAGCAATGTAACGTGAAGTTCTAAAGGCTAAACATCAAACAAGCCAAACACACATAAACAAGATCCCACAACATAGGTAGGCAACATGGCTGCCTAAGTATGATCCCCAATCAGAGACAACGATCGACAGCTGCCTCTGATTGGGAACCACATCCGGCCAACATAGATATACACATACTAGATAATACATAGATATTCACACCCTGACCAAACCAACTAGAGATCTCTATGTCAGGGCGTGACAGGGAGGCAGGAAAGTGTCAGGAAGGCAGGAAAGTGTTCTTGGGGTAAATCCCATTTAACTTCCGCTGGGGACCTTTGAACTCTGAATGAACTGAATGGAAATAATCAGATCCCAATAATCAGATCCCAAACTCGGAAATGACCCCAATCTTCTAAATCAGTAGAGGAAATACACTTTTATCTATTGAAAAGTTATGTAAAGAGTCACTAGCTCTTGAATAAGGTAAAGTCCTGAAAACCAGACCAATACCCTGAGACAGACCAAGACAGTGACACACACTGTGTGTGTTCAAGTTATGTTATTAAAAAGCCCCTGACTTACAACCAAACAGCAGTCTGGAATATGAACACTGTAGACAATGGCTTACCTGAAGGTGTTGATGGTAAGCCAAAGGCCTGGGCGTTCTCCACCTGTCTCTTCAAGTGACTTCAGCCATTCTTCACTAAAGTCAGGTTCTGCAGACAGACGCAGCAACTCATAGTGACTCGGAAACAACTTCCTGTGTGACTCTTACCTATTATGGACACCATACAAATAGGTTGTTTTAAATTTCTATCTCCACAGAGTGGAGTGCTTATGTGAGTGTGTATGTGTGCGTGTGTGTGAGTGTGTATGTGTGCCTGCGTGTGTGTGAGTGTGGTATGTGTGCGTGTGTGTGTTGTGGCAGCTGCAAGTGAGAGGAGAGTTTGAGCATGGCTGGGTAGCCATGGGGAAGTTACCTCCACTGAGTACTCCTTCCCATGACTGAACCTGTCGTGACCTGTGGAAAAGATGGGGGAGAAAAACCGATAGCGAACTTCTGTTTAGTGTGCAGAGGCACTCCCCTGCCAGATGTCTGTCACTCTCTCCTATCCCTCGTTCTCGTTCTCTCTCTCTCTCTCTCTCACTCTCTCTCTCCTCTCTCTCTCTCTCTCTCTCTCTCTCTCTCTCTCTCTCTCACTCTCCTCTCTCTCTCTCTCTCTCTCTCTCTTTCCCCTTCATTTTGACAACCATAGAGATTTGCCATCAACAGTCCCCCTCTCTCTCTCTCTCTTATTATTATATTTTACTCAAATATTATAAATGTTTGGGCTTCTTGCAGTTAATTGCAGGTGTACAAATTATTTGTAATTAGGTTCCGGCCCCCCGACCATCGGCAAAAGGATAAATCGGCTCGAGGTTGAATGTAATTGGGGACCCCTGCACTAGGGGGAGTGTTAGTGGTGGGGAGAGTGGAAAATGCTTAAAAATGTGTATTTTCCTCTTTTACCTCATCTGCAATAATTGGAAAAGACTCCCTTTATCTCTCTGTCTCTCTCTCTCTCTCTCTGTCTCTCTCATAAACAGTGATCTTTTTAATTCAAGGCACTAGCCCTGTGCATTGGACAATTAGCATTTCAAATTACGTTGATTACAACAATTAATGCACTTGTTCTCGGCTTCACCTCCACAGTGTACACACTCAATATACCCTGACTAGTGACTCTACTCCTGTGAGAGGTGATTTGAAGGAGTCAGGCGCAAGGAAGGTAAATCACAGAATACAGAGTTTATTCGTAGTACAGAGTTACGATGGATAGCGTCAAACAGTCCAGGGCGCAAAACAGGCGCACTGGAACAAAACAGTCACCCGGGGAAAAAATACCCGGCAATACAAAGTACACGTATCTCAACCGAGCTACTCTCTCCTCACATTAAAACAATCACCCTCAAGGACAAGGGGGGCAGAGGGAACACTTATACATGTACTAACGAGGGGATATGAACCAGGTGTGTGTAATAGACAAGACAAAACAAATGGAATGATGAGATGAGGAGCGGCAGTGCTAGAAGGCCGGTGACGACGAACGCCGAAGCCTGCCCGAACAAGGAGTGGAGGCAGCTTCGGAGGAAGTCGTGACAACTCCAGAGAAGAGCATCTGCTAAATGAATAACATGTTAAATAATTGGACACCTCTGTTTAGTGGCCCAAAATGGAGGGCATGTGTGATCTGTGACAGAGGAGGCTTCATGAAGACTGTATAGGCTTGATGATGTCATCAGCTCCTGACTTTACTTTACTTTGGAAAAAGTGCAAACTCGGTTTTAAGTTCAATACAGTTTTCCAGTCTCAATTAAATTATTTTTAATTAGTGTTGCAAGGTTTTCTAGAAATCCCAGTAGGAAGAATCACGTAATCAGAAGGGGAAAATCTGGATCCCTCCAACCAGGAATTCTGGAAAACTTGGGAATTTTACCACAAAGTTACCCGAACTTTTCAACCATAACTGTAATGGGCCCTTGATAACATTGAGCTCCAATTTAGTGAACGCTGTCATGACGGTTCCAAGCCATTGAATGTATCAAGAGTCGACAGTATACGTGTGTCAGAAGTAGAAGTGGGTCTAGAAGTCTACCTTAACCACAGATCTAGGATTAAATACCCTTCCCTCAATCCTAACTTTACCCAAATGAGAATGAAAACGTATCTGAGTCTGTATCAGTGGATAGGGGTAACTTCTACCTACTGTGAGCCTTCAGCTTGGAGCTCGTGCATGATGGTGGATGAGCTCGATCAGTCCATTAATAATCGATACCTAATGAAATCCCCAGGGAAACTTGAGATTAAAATAGCCTCCTTTCAGACAGTGAGAGATGAGAATATGATTGGACTGGAAAGGTGATAAACATAGTCTGCATCCCAAATTGCACCCTATTTCTTATGTAGTCCACTTCTTTTTACCAGAGCCCTATTTAGTGCACTAAATACGGAATAGCGTGCCGTTTGGGACATCACCATACTGTATTCCAGAAGCCACTTGCTTGATCATCTTATATTCTCAGAAGGGACTAAATCAGGGTGGAAGGGAGGGGGAACTAATGAGGGTGGAAGGAGGGATAGTTAATGAGGGTGGAAGGAGGGATAGTTAATGAGGGTGGAAGGAGGGATAGTTAATGAGGGTGGAAGGAGGGATAGTTAATGAGGGTGGAAGGAGGGATAGTTAATGAGGGTGGAAGGAGGGATAGTTAATGAGGGTGGAAGGACCATGGCTCTTTCTCAGCTGTATAAAACAATCTTTCCTCAACTCGCCTCCTCTCTTTCATTGATCTGAAAGGTCTGATCATGTGAAAACATGAGGAGAAGAGTGATTTTTTTAAGTAATTGAGGTAGAGCCCTTATCCCATTGACTGACTGGTATTTTTCACACTCCCACCACCACTAACACTCTCCCTAGTGGTAGCTTACCACCACGTCAGATCGCAGGCCCAAAGAGCGACACTTCATGTTGAAGAACTTCTCCATGCCTAATTCAGCACCTCCTTCTGCCTCGGTGACTGGGGAAAGTGTGTGTGTGTGTGTGAGATGTTTATTGATGTGTGTGTGAATGTGTGAAAAGCATGGAGTTTGGTGTGTGCGTTGATGTTTTAAATTGGTATGGGGGTGTAGGGGGAAGAGAGTTGAGACACAAACAACAGAATAATTATATATTTATAAGCATAAGTAACATTTATAAGCATTCATTCAGTTGTATTTACTGAACATAAACAAAACCCTGGACCAAAATCATTTTTCTTGACTTTCTAACCAAAAGCCACAAAACAATTCCTCTTTCACTAACCGCTTTGGGCACACAAGCTTCAAGGTGATCTGATCAGCCAGGATGGACGTGTTGCCCTGGGCTATATCTGAAAATGGACAGGTGTGAACAGGGGGGGGGGGGGGGGGGGGGGGGGGGGTGGGGGAGCGAGACAGAGAGAGAGAGTGAGAGAGAGAGTCAACAGGAAGAAACGTACAACACTGAACTTGTCGCGAACTTGTCGTGAAGTAAGCAATCTCTTGTGAGTCATCATAGACTAATGGGTGCTAGCAACATTTGGGCTCTGACGCTATCAAACAGGACACGGAATGGTTTCAAAATGAAGTGTATGTATTCTAGGGCGGCAGGTAGCCTAGCGGTTAGAGCGTTGGGCAGTAAAGCTTGCCGGTTTGAGTGAAAAATCTGTTAATGTGCCCTTGAGCAAGGCACTTAATTCTAAATTGCTCCAGGGGCCCTGTACTACTATGGCTGACCCTGTAAAACAACACATTTCACTGCACCTATCTGGTGTATGTGACAATAAAACATCTACAGTTTATTAGGTACACCACCCCCGTTCACCGAAAATGGTTTGCTCCTACAGACAGTGAGTCCACCTGGCCGTGGCTTGCTATATAAAGCAGGCAGACAGGCATCGAGGCATTCAGTTACTGTTCGATTGAATGTTAGAATGGGCAAAGCGAGTGACCTAAGCGACTTTGAGCGTGATATGATCATCCTGGCCATACCTAATAAACTGGCCTCTGAGTGTTTCTTTTTTTTTTTTTGGGGGGGGGGGCTATTACCAAGCCCTTTTCATATGTAACAAGATATCACCAAGAATATCAAAACAATAACCTGATCCTTAAGCTTGGAGCAAGCAACAAAATTTATAATTAGAAGCAATTGATTGCTGGGCCTCACGGCTGAAATATATTCTCTCCCTCTATCCTTTCCTCTTTCTTTCTCTCTCTCTCTCTCTCTATCTCTCTCTCTCTCTCTCTCTCTCTCTCTCTCTCTCTCTCTCTCTCTCTCTCTCTCTCTCTCTCTCTCTCTCTCTCTCTCTCTCTCTCTCTCTCTCTCTCTCTCTCTCTCTCTCTCTCTCTCTCTCTCTCTCTCTCTCTCTCTCTCTCTCTCTATCCTCCCATGTCCTTTGTCTGTGGCCTAGTTGCTTGTTAAGACAGAGTTTCCTGGTGGGTACATACTGTAGGTCTATGAAAAGATACTATAGAAACACGTCTAATGGTTTGGAGCAGGTGCTAGAGATGAAAACACGTGTCCAGCAAAAAGAAAGACAACACACACACACACACACACACACACACAAGACCAATCTGACTCCCAACAGGTCTGATTTATTTAGACAGCATATAGACCCTTAGGTCACACACACACACACACACACACACACACACACACACAACACACACACACACAACACACACACACACACACACACACACACACACACACACACACACACACACACACACACACACACATACACACACATACACACACACACACACACACACACACACACACACACACTAATGAAGACATAAGGGTCTAAAAGCGTTTTAATAACACATTCATTTCATAGATCACGTCTGGTTGTCTGGGTACATTATATGATTCTCTCACCTCCATGGTCTGCATTAGACTGGACTTCACAGATTCTCTCACCTCCATGGTATGCATTAGACTGGACTTCACAGATTCTCTCACCATCTTGGCCAACACTCAACTGATACTTTGTGGGGCGAACACAGTGAGAGACTCAACTGATACCTTGTGGGGCGAACACAGCAAGACTCAGCTGATACCTTGTGGGGCAAACACAGTGAGACTCAACTGATACCTTGTGAGGTGAACACAGAGAGACTCAACTGATACCTTGTGGGGAAAACACAGAGAGACTCAACTGATACCTTGTGGGGCGAACACAGAGAGACTCAACTGATACCTTGTGGGGCGAACACAGAGAGACTCAACTGATACCTTGTCGGGCGAACACAGTGAGAGACTCAACTGATACCTTGTGGGGCGAACACAGTGAGACTCAACTGATACCTTGTGGGGCAAACACAGTGAGACTCAACTGATACCTTGTGGGGCGAACACAGAGAGACTCAACTGATACCTTGTGGGGCGAACACAGAGAGACTCAACTGATACCTTGTGGGGCAAACACAGTGAGACTCAACTGATACCTTGTGGGGCGAACACAGAGAGACTCAACTGATACCTTGTGGGGCAAACACAGTGAGACTCAACTGATACCTTGTGGGGTGAACACAGAGAGACTCTAATAACATGTTATTGAAATCACTCAGGTGCTATAACAGTAGCACTGTGAATGGAAATTATACAGAACAAGCGTCGTAAGTGGACACGTTATTTGCACAACTGCATGACATATCGTAATTGGCTAAATGTGCTTTCTCTCTCTTTCCTTCGAACAAACGAGCTCGCACAGACATATACATGCATTTACATTTGCACAGACACACGCACACACACACACACAAACACGCAAGCACACACACACACACACACACACACACACACACACACACACACACACACACACACACACACACACACACACACACACACACACACACAGAGAGACAGGCAGACACACCCACACACTGACCAGTTCCCCTTGCGACTGTAAGCCACCATCATCCTGGCCAGGCAACGCGTCATGTCCTCCATACTGGTTCTGAGAGCCAACACAGCCGTCACCTCACTGGCCACAGACCCACTCAGCTGTTCCTGCTGGTTGCACTGTTAGTACATCATCTAAAGACACACCTACAGGCTTCCTACCTGCAGAGAGGTCAGGTTACCTCCCATTCCATTTACACTGCATTCGGAATGTATTCAGACCCTTTCACTTTTTCCACATTTTGTTACGTTACAGCCTTTTTCTAAAATGGATAAACATTTTGTTTTTTCCTCATCAATCTACACACAATACCCCATAATGATGAAGCGAAAAACAGGTTTTAGACATTTTTGCAAATGTATTACAAATAATAAAAACATAAATATCACATTTACATAAGTATTCAGACCCTTTACTCAGTACTTTGTTGAAGCACCTTTGTTAGCGATTACAGCCTTGAGTATTTGGGGAGTTTCTCCCATTCTTCTCTGCAGATCCTCTCAAGCTCTGTCAGGTTGGATGGGGAGCATCGCTGTACAGCTATTTTCAAGTCTCTCCAGAGATGTTCGATCGGGTTCAAGTCCGGGCTCTGGCTGGGCCACTCAAGGACATTCAGAGACTTATCCCGAAGCCACTCCTGCGTTGTCTTGGCTGTGTGCTTTGGGTCATTGTCCCCCATTTATCCTCAGAGTTCGTACTGCTTGGTGACCTAAATTGGGATATGCTTAACACCCCGGCCATCCTACAATCCAAACTAGATGCCCTCAATCTCACACAAATTATCAACGAACCTACCAGGTACAACCCTAAATCCGTAAACATGGGTACCCTCATAGATATCATCCTGACTAACTTACCCTCTAAATACACCTCCGCTGTCTTCAACCAGGATCTCAGCGATCACTGCCTTATTGCCTGCGTCCGTAACGGGTCCGCGGTCAAACGACCACCCCTCATCACTGTCAAACGCTCCCTAAAACACTTTAGAGAGCAGGCCTTCCTAATTGACCTGGCCCAGGTATCCTGGATGGATATAGATCTCATTCCGTCAGTAGAGGATGCCTGGTTGTTCTTTAAAAGTAATTTCCTCTCAATCTTAAATAAACATGCCCCATTCAAAAAATACAGAACTAAGAACAGATATAGCCCCTGGTTTTCCTCAGACTTGACTGCCCTTGACAAGCACAAAAACATCCTGTGGCGTACTGCATTAGCATCAAATAGCCCCCGCGATATGCAACTTTTCAGGGAAGTTAGGAACCAATATCCACAAGCAGTCAGGAAAGCAAAGGCTAACTTTTTCAAACAGAAATTTGCATCCTGTAGCACTAACTCCAAAAAGTTTTGGGACACTGTAAAGTCCATGGAGAATAAGAGCACTTCCTCCCAGCTGCCCACTGCACTGAGGCTAGGAAACACTATCACCACCGATAAATCTACAATAATCGAGAATTTCAACAAGCATTTTGCTACGGCTGGCCATGCTTTCCACCTGGCTACCACTACCCCGGCCACCAACTCTGCACCCTCTGCTGCAACTTGGTCCTCTGTAGCTCAGCTGGTAGAGCACGGCGCTTGTAACGCCAAGGTAGTGGGTTCGATCCCCGGGACCACCCATACACAAAAAAAAATGTATGCACGCCTGACTGTAAGTCGCTTTGGATAAAAGCGTCTGCTAAATGGCATATTATTATTATTATTATTAACTTGCCCATGCCTCCCCCCGCTTCTCCTTCACACAAATTCAGACAGCTGATGTTCTGAAAGAGCTGCAAAATCTGGACCCCTACAAATCAGCTGGGCTAGACAATCTGGACCCTTTCTTTCTAAAACTAGCCGCAGAAATTGTCGCAACCCCTATTACTAGCCTGTTCAACCTCTCTTTCGTAGCGTCTGAGATCCCCAGAGATTGGAAAGCTGCCGCGGTCATCCCCCTCTTCAAAGGGGGTGACACTCTAGATCCAAACTGTTACAGACCTATATCCATCCTGCCCTGCCTTTCGAAAGTATTTGAAAGCCAAGTTAACAAACAGATCACCAACCATTTCGAATCCCACCGTACCTTCTCCGCTATGCAATCCGGTTTCCGAGCTGGTCATGGGTGCACTTCAGCCACGCTCAAGGTCCTAAACGATATTATAACCGCGATCGATAATAGACAGTACTGTGCAGTCGTCTTCATCGACCTGGCCAAGGCTTTCGACTCTGTCAACCACCGCATTCTTATTGGCAGACTAAATAGCCTTGGTTTCTCAAATGACTGCCTCGCCTGGTTCACCAACTACTTCTCAGATAGAGTTCAATGTGTGAAATCGGAGGGCCTGTTGTCTGGACCTATGGCAGTCTCTATGGGGGTGCCACAGGGTTCAAATCTTGGGCGGACTCTTTTCTCCGTGTATATCAATGATGTCGCTCTTGCTGCTGGTGACTCTCAGATCCACCTCTACGCAGACGACACCATTTTGTATACATCTGGCCCTTCATTGGACACTGTGTTAACAAACCTCCAAACGAGCTTCAATGCCATACAACACTCCTTCAGTAGCCTCCAACTGCTCTTAAACACTAGTAAAACTAAATGCATGCTCTTCAATCGAACGCTGCTGGCACCCGCCCACCCGACTAGAATCACCACTCTCGATGGGTCTGACCTAGAGTATGTGGACAACTACAAATACCTAGGTGTCTGGTTAGACTGTAAACTCTCCTTCCAGACTCACATTAAGAATCTCCAATCCAAAGTTAAATCTAGAATCGGCTTCCTATTTCGCAACAAAGCCTCCTTCACTCATGCTGCCAAACATGCCCTCGTAAAACTGACTATCCTACCGATCCTTGACTTCGGCAATGTCATTTACAAAATAGCCTCCAACACTCTACTCAGCAAATTGGATGTAGTCTATCACAGTGCCATCCGTTTTGTCTCCAAAGCCCCATACACTACCCACCACTGTGACCTGTACGCTCTTGTTGGCTGGTCCTCACTACATGTTCGTCGTCAAACCCACTGGCTCCAGGCCATCTATAAATCACTGCTAGGCAAATCCCCGCCTTATCTTAGCTCATTGGTCACCATAGCAGCACCCACCCGTAGTCTGCGCTCCAGCAGGTATATCTCACTGGTCATTCCCAAAGCCAACACCTCCTTTGGCCGCCATTCCTTCCAGTTCTCTGCTGCCAATGACTGGAACGAATTGCAAAAATCTCTGAAGCTGGAGACTCTTATCTCCCTCACTAACTTTAAGCATCAGTTGTCAGAGTACCTTACCGATCACTGCACATGTACACAGCCCATCTGAAATTAGCCCACCCAACTACCTCATCCCTATATTGTTATTTATTTTGCTCTTTTGCACCCCAGTATCTCTATTTGCACATAATCTCTTGCACATCTAGCATTCCAGTGTTAATACTAATTGTAATTATTTTGCACTATAGCCTATTTATTGCCTTACCTCCTTAACTTGCTACATTTGCACACACTGTATATATATTTTCTGTTGTATTTTATGACCTTATGTTTTTTTTACCCCATATGTAACTCTGTGTTGTTGTTTTTATCGCACTGCTTTGCTTTATCTTGGCCAGGTCGCAGTTGTAAATGAGAACTTGTTCTCAACTGGCTTACCTGGTTAAATAAAGGTGAAATAAATAAAATAAAATAAAATAAATTGTCCTGTTGGAAAGTGAATCTTCACCCCAGTCTGAGGTCCTGAGCACTCTGTAGCAGGTTTTCATCAAGGATCTCTCTGTACTTTGCTCTGTTCACCTTTCCCTCGATCCTGACTAGTCTCCCAGACCCTGCCGCTGAAAAACATCCCCACATCATGATGCTGCCTCCACCATGCTTCACCGTAGGGATGGTGCCAGGTTTCCTCCAGACGTGACAGTTACAAGCCAAAGAGTTCAATCTTGGTTTCATCAGACCAGAGAATCTTGTTTCTCATGGTCTGAGAGTCCTTTAGGTGCCTTTTGGCAAACTCCAAGCGGGCAGTCATGTGCCTTTTACTGAGGAGTGGCTTCCATCAAGGCCTGATTGGTGGAGTGCTGCACATATGGTTGTCCTTCTGGAAGGTTCTCCCATCTCCACAGAGGATCTCTGGAGCTCTGTCAGAGTGACCATCGGGTTCTTGGTCACCTCCCTGACCAAGGCCCTTCTCCCCCGATTGCTCAGTTTGGCCGGGCGGCCAGCTCAAGGAAGAGTCTTGGTGGTTCCAAACTTCTTCCATTTAAGAATGATGGAGGTCACTGTGTTCTTGGGGACCTTCAATGCTGCAGAAATTTTTTGGTGCCATTCCCCAGATCTGTGCCTCGACACAATCCTGTCTCGGCGCTCTACGGACAATTCCTTCGACCTCATGGCTTGGTTTTTGCTCTGACTGTCACTGTCAACTGTGGGACCTTATATAGACAGGTGTGTCCCTTTACAAATCATGTCCAATCAAATGAATGTACCCCAGGTGGACTCCAATCAAGTTGTAGAAACAAACATCTGAAGGATGATCAATGGAAACAGGATGCACCTGAGCTCAATTTTGAGTCTCATAGCAAAGGGTCTGATAAATAAGATATTTCTGTTTTTTTCTTTTGTATAAATTTGCAAAACATTATAAAAACATGTTTTCACTTTGTCATTATGGGGTAATGTGTGTAGATTGATGATTTTTTATTTATTTAATCCATTTTAGAATAAGGCTGTAACGTAAGAAAATGTGGAAAAATTCAAGGGGTCTGAATACTTTCCAAATGCACTGTAACTCTAGTCAAGCATGACCATTCACAGTTGTTTCAGGGGATATTTAGTGTCTCTGTGTGATACATTGATACATTCACTGTGGCACGATTTGGTTACTTTTCTCAATTCCTCACATCCTCTCGCCTCCTTCTCAAAGTGCATTGGAAGAGAAGATCCAAACCTCCACCCCTCAGACCTCCTCAGCCAATGCCTTTAGAGAAGAATGTGAGGAATTACGGAAATATAATTGATATTCATGTGCCCCTAGGGCCTGTGCCAACCCCAGTGTGGTGGTGGTCTTGCCCTCACCCAGTGGAGTGGGCGTAATCCTGCCAAGAGGATGTCAGAGGTCAAGGGCAGTTACAGATTCAATGTAGTGCCATTTGGCATACAACATAATAATATAATATATAATATAATATGCCATTTAGCATACGCTTTTATCCAAAGCGACTTACAGTCATGCGTGCATACATTTTTGTGTATGGGTGGTCTCGGGGATCGAACCCACTACCTTGGCGTTACAAGCGCCGGGCTCTACCAGCAGAGCTACAGAGGACCACGCCATTCGTGCCATTCGATTCACATGCCAGACAGTTCTTGGGCATAGAGGCCAGTACACATCCCACTGAGGCTCATTGTGTGTGTGTGTGTGTGTGCGTGTGCGTGTGCGTGTGTGGTCTAGTTATTTTATCCTCGTGAACCCTGCAATCCCCAAAAGTCCCCACAAGGATAGTAAAACAAGGAAAATTCTCCCTCATGGGGATATTTCCCAGGTCCCCACGAGGACCCCACGACAAAAGCTATTTTAAGCTTAGGGGTAAGGTTTAGGGTTAGGGTTAGAATTAGGGTTAGGGGATAGGGGTTAGGTTTAGGGTTAGGAGTTAGTAGGGGTGTGCCGAGTACTCGGACAAAACTAGTATCGTAATGGATATGGAGAATTTTCTGAATACGATTATGACACAAGTAATTTTTGTAATTATCCGTGATAAGAAAAAAGCAATCTTCAGCTGCCAGCACACATCTCTCTTTCACTCAAACAGTGTGAAGCGCTGTGTGCTCTAAACAACTATTGGCTAGTTCTTCTGTATGTAAAGAAATGGGGCGGGGTATCGGTTGAGCCTGCTGCAACGATTGGATTAGAACAAGCCACTCTCCCACTGCTCTCATTTCCCCAGACAGACACACGCATGGCTCTGTTTCACTCACTCACAGGCACTCATCTCAGGGCACAAGTCTCCCCTTTCCAAATTGTTTATGAATCAGAATCAGTAGCTAGTCATTGTTGTTCAATCTAGTTAATTCCTGTCTACTTGGCTGAGGCCATATGGTTGTTTTTGTCTGTCTACTTGTTGTTTAGTAGGCCTACTTTGTCTGTCCGTATATTCATTCCATTGCTGACGATGTCATTATGTCATGATCCAAGACCATGCTTGCTTGCTATAATTATGTTTAGTAAAATGACAATGTAGATAGTTAATTTTGATTGTACAAATGTTGGCATAAGTGTGTGTTTGTGTGTGTGTGTTCGTGTGTCAGTATATATGTGTGTATGTGCCATTTGTGCGATGTGTGTGTACGTGTGTGTTTGAGTGTGTTCGTGTGTGTGATGACCTTACACCGTGACCACCACGTATTTCCCATCAGGCTGTTCCTTGAGGCAGTTCATGACCTCCAGACGAACTTTGGCTAGGGTCGTCCCATAGGGCTCCACCTCCTCTGAGAAGAGGGCAACCTCCCTGGCCAGACAGCCAATTGTCTTTGGTGTGCAAGAGTGTGTGATCACAGCGTCACTGAAAAAGGTCACAGTAGCTCGACCATTTGGAGCGCTTCTCTCATACTTGACATTATACTGATGTAGGCCTACAGTGATACCAACTCTCCCCTGTTCTCTTTACTAATGTGGTTGTGTCCTTATCGCGACTACTGCTGTTCCTGGTACGTGTGTTAGGACTTGGTCCTTGGTTACTGTCCAATTCATACTGTAGGAGCTATTTAAAGATAGAGCTGCAATGGTTGTATTGACTGAATAACTGACTGAATGACTGACTGACTGACTGACTAACTGACTGACTGATTGACTGACTGGCTGACTGACTGACTAACTGACTGGCTGGCTGACTGGCTGGTTGACTGGCTGGCTGACTGACTGACTGGCTGACTGGCTGGCTGGCTGACTAACTAACTAACTGACTGACTGGCTGGCTGACTAACTGACTGACTGACTGACTGACTGACTGACTGACTGGCTGACTAACTGACTGACTGACTGACTAACTGACTGGCTGGCTGGCTGGCTGGCTGGCTGACTAACTGACTGGCTGGCTGGCTGGCAGACTGGCTGACTGACTGACTGGCTGACTGGCTGGCTGGCTGACTAACTGGCTGACTGGCTGGCTGGCTGGCTGACTAACTGACTGGCTGGCTGGCTGGCTGGCTGGCTGACTAACTGACTGACTGGCTGACTGGCTAACTGACTATCTGGCTGACTGGCTGACTAACTGACTGACTAGCTGGATGACTGGCTGGCTGACTAACTGACTGACTGACTATCTGGCTGGCTGGCTGACTGGCTAACTGGCTGACTAACTAACTGGCTGGCTGGATGACTGGCTGGCTGACTAACTGACTGACTGACTATCTGGCTGGCTGGCTGACTGACTAACTGGCTGACTAACTAACTGGCTGGCTGGCAGGCTGGCTGACTAACTGAATATCACTGGGTCACCTTTATAAACCCAAATGAACTTGAGATAAGAGTAAAAGGCACAAGTCTAAAATATATCAAGTCTATAGCAGAGATATCAAGTCTATAACGGAGATATCAAGTCTATAACGGAGATATCAAGTCTATAGCAGAGATATCAAGTCTATACCAGAGATATCAAGTCTATAGCAGATATATCAAGTCTATAGAAGAGATATCAAGTCTATATCAGAGATATCAAGTCTATACCATAGATATCAAGTCTATAGCAGAGATATCAAGTCTATAGCAGAGATATCAAGTCTATACCAGAGATATCAAGTCTATACCAGAGATATCAAGTCTATAGCAGAGATATCAAGTCTATAGCAGATATATCAAGTCTATACCAGAGATATCAAGTCTATAGCAGAGATATCAAGTCTATACCAGAGATATCAAGTCTATAGCAGAGATATCAAGTCTATAGCAGAGATATCAAGTCTATACCAGAGATATCAAGTCTATACCAGAGATATCAAGTCTATACCAGAGATATCAAGTCTATAGCAGAGATATCAAGTCTATACCAGAGATATCAAGTCTATACCAGAGATATCAAGTCTATAGCAGAGATATCAAGTCTATAGCTGAGATATCAAGTCTATAGCTGAGATATCAAGTCTATAGCAGAGATATCAAGTCTATAGCAGAGATATCAAGTCTATACCAGATATATCAAGTCTATACCAGAGATTTCAAGTCTATACCAGAGATATCAAGTCTGTACCAGAGATATCAAGTCTATAGCAGAGATATCAAGTCTATAGCAGAGATATCAAGTCTATACCAGAGATATCAAATCTATACCAGAGATATCAAGTCTATACCAGAGATATCAAGTCTATAGCAGATATATCAAGTCTATAGCTGAGATATCAAGTCTATACCAGAGATATTAAGTCTATACCAGAGATATCAAGTCTATACCAGAGATATCAAGTCTATAGCAGAGATATCAAGTCTATAGCAGATATATCAAGTCTATACCAGAGATATCAAGTCTATAGCTGAGATATCAAGTCTATAGCAGAGATATCAAGTCTATACCAGAGATATCAAGTCTATACCAGAGATATCAAGTCTATACCAGAGATATCAAGTCTATACCAGAGATATCAAGTCTATACCAGCGATATCAAGTCTATAGCAGAGATATCAAGTCTATACCAGAGATATCAAGTCTATAGCAGAGATATCAAGTCTATACCAGAGATATCAAGTCTATAGCAGATATATCAAGTCTATACCAGAGATTTCAAGTCTATAGCAGAGATATCAAGTCTATACCAGAGATATCAAGTCTATACCAGAGATATCAAGTCTATAGCTGAGATATCAAGTCTATACCAGAAATATCAAGTCTATAACGGAGATATCAAGTCTATAGTGGAGATATCAAGTCTATACTGGAGATATCAAGCCTATACTATAGATATCAAGTCTATAGCAGAGATATCAATTCTATACCAGAGATATCAAGTCTATACCAGAGATATCAAGTCTATACCGGGGTTGAGTTTCCTGTGGCTTCAGCTTGGTGTAGGAAATGTTTCACTTTCCTGGCTGGTACGTCATGAGAAAGCACTTCACACTCTGGATATTCTTCTAGAAATGACAAAGAAAGAAAGTACGAGATGAAATAGTCAACAGTTGTTCTTCTTTCTATTTAAGATTATTTTATTTTTTAAAGTTAAGTCAAATTGAATTATTTATTACATTATTATTATTAAATTATTATTATTTAAAACTATTTTTTTTAAATGAACTGTAAGTGAACATTGATCTTTATAGAGTTGTGTTTCTGATAGAACCATTACAACTAAATGAGAAAACAAGAAAATTACTTTCTCAGTGAACATTGATCTTTATAGAGTTGTGTTTCTGATAGAACCATTACAACTAAATGAGAAAACAAGAAAATTACTTTCTCAGTGAACATTGATCTTTATAGAGTTGTGTTTCTGATAGAACCATTACAACTAAATGAGAAAACAAGAAAATTACTTCCTTGGTAAAACGAGACACTCAAAAGCAATGAAAGAGAAAGACAGTAATGCGTCACAAATGGCACCCTATTCCCTATGTAGTGCACTACTTTTGACCAGGTCCAATAGGGAATAGGGTGCCATTTGGGATGTAGGTAGTAAGTGCATAACTAGTGCCTCCATTTTAGTCAAAGCCCCAAGGCTTAATCTCAGTAAACAATAATAGATTCGCTTCTGTTTGTTGGCAGCATGAAAGAAAAGAACAGCTGCAAGCAGCCATATATGTCGTAATTATGTGCCCATAAAATGGAGAGGAAAATCAGAAAGGTAATTGTCCCCCGTGGCTCCAAATGAGTGGCTGTGCATTATAATATTAAAGTATGAATTAGGCTGTTAGAGATAGTTTGAATTCTAAGCAACCTGCATACACATTATTTGAAGTACAATAGACCAACATAGCTACTGTAGTAGGTTAAAGCTGTGTGCTGGAAAACCTTGGTAGAGCATGGGTGGAGTAGGCATTGTGTTGCTCATGTGAATTTGCTTCAGACCAATGCCTACTTCTCACTTAATTAACCTTTTACTGCAGTGGGCTAAATCAGGCTCACACAGAGTATTTATTGGTAGTCTTAAACAAATCTACTTTGAAACAGAAGTATACACCTCACACACATGGTTATGGGCTTAAAAAAAGAAGACACATGTACCATGTCAGATATAGAGTTTAAATGTATTACATTTTGAGTTTGCATCCCAATATTACACTTTATATACATCACAGAAGACTGAAATATAACAAAACCGTTTGACATAGAAACACCGGATTTTCAGCTTATTAAAAAAAAAGGTTTATTAATTATGAAATTATGAAAGATATTACTACTATTCCACCCATGAGGCCACTAGATGGCGATGTGGTCATTTGACTGCAGGAAAGGAATTATATATATATATATACAATGTAGTTTTTAATGTCCATGGTTTTTACACTGGAAGGTGATTTTCTGTTAAAGGTGCATTATACAACATTACTATATGCTAAACCAGATGTTTTTTCCAGCAACCAAGTCTGCCACTGACAGTGCTATTGTAACCATTCATTTGGTGTGACCCTCACCTGTCTAGCTAATGAGCTCCATGCAGCTGTTAGGAGTACAGTGGATGAAACATTCTCCCAGGTCCCCCGAGAGAGCTTCACCGCATTGATACATGGAACCCAAAAGGGTTCTACTTGGAACCAAAAGGGTTCTACCTGGAACCAAAAAGGGTTCTACCTGGAACCAAAAAGGGTTCTTCAAAAGGGGACAGCCGAAGAATCAAACTTGTTTAAAAACTGTATTTCAAATGCTTTACAAGGCCTATCTTTTGTTGCTTAGCTAGAGGATTCAATGGCCTTCTGGGGCAAATGTGGCCAAACCTGTATCCATATCAATGTTATCTTTTTTTTTTTTTTATGCACAAGCTCTCCGTCCTCGTTCGGTCTCTTCAAATACACACACCGCTCTGGCAGTAAGGGCATGTATGTAAAAACATACATGTAGAACGCCATTAAAACACTGGATCTAGTAGCTGTAGTTCTAGTCCAGTTCTACTCACCTCATCCTCTGTGGCAGTCTGTCAGTCTGACATGGTTGGCATTGATTCCAATCTATGTAGATGGTGGCTGTGATTAGCATTAGCTTAGCATTCTCATTGCAAGTGTACAGAGAGGAAACCACACTTCCAAGCTGCTTAGCCCCACATTCTTTGAGTAGGAGGCGTCAAGTAGCCTAGCGTTAGTAGGGAGAAGCAAGCAAATTAAACTCACACCTTCTAGCGAGCAAACAACCGACACATTTACCTAAAAGTCATCTGAAGCAGTGTGGGAGAAGAAGAAGATTATATAAACCCGTAAGAATCACAGAAAACTGATTGAAGACACTCTGGGAATTACATGAAGGATACACAAAAAAGGGCTTTTCACACTCCTGACCAGAGCTGAACTCAGCACAACTGAAACAAGCTGTACTGAGCTGACCTGGTTACGCCTCCACCACAGTTGCTGGAACTGTGCTGGAAAGGACAAAGTGAATATCCAAGCCTGCAAGATACAGTTTGGGTTAGTGCAAAAAGGCTAAAAGAGACACCTGCAAAACTACCAGGCCTAGCCAGGAGCCAGGGAACTGACCCCTCATCTCCTCCACCTGCTACCAGACCTGGCCAGAAGCCAAGGAACTGACCCCTCATCTCCTCCACCTGCAAAACTAACAGACCTGGCCAGAAGCCAGGGAACTGACCCCTCAACTCCTCCACCTGCTACCAGACCTGGCCAGAAGCCAAGGAACTGACCCCTCATCTCCTCCACCTGCAAAACTACCAGACCTGGCCAGAAGCCAGGGAACTGACCCCTCATCTCCTCCACGTCCTCCTTCAACCTCTCCCTCACCAGCCTGTGTTGAACATGAACAACCAAATTGTAACATTGATGACACTTTCTATGAAGCCCATATCAATAATGCATTATGAACCCACTCATTAGAAAGAACAACCACATTATAACATTCAGAACTCCCCCGTATCAAACTTCATGACCTCCATGAGGCTCCTTCACTCCAACATACAGTAATGCCGCGGGGTCATAGGCTGCTCACTGAGACACACTTTTGCCACGGTGCACCTGCCTCATCTGCATCCTGTGGACCTTAGAAGGAGGGTGTGGACCCTAGACAGAGGGTTAGGACCCTAGACGGAGGGTTAGGACCCTAGACGGAGGGTGTGGACCTTAGACGGAGGGTGTGGACCCTAGACAGAGGGTGTGGACCCTAGACAGAGGGTGTGGACCCTAGACAGAGGGTTAGGACCCTAGACAGAGGGTGTGGACCCTAGACAGAGGCTTAGGACCCTAGACGGAGGGTGTGGACCCTAGACAGAGGGTTAGGACCCTAGACAGAGGGTTAGGACCCTAGACAGAGGGTGTGGACCCTAGACAGAGGGTTAGGACCCTAGACAGAGGGTTAGGACCCTAGACAGAGGGTGTGGACCCTAGACGGAGGGTTAGGACCCTAGACAGAGGGTGTGAACCCTAGACGGAGGGTGTGGACCTTAGACGGAGGGTGTGAACCCTAGACTGAGGATTAAGACCCTAGACAGAGGGTGTGGACCTTAGACAGAGGGTGTGGACCCTAGACTGAGGGTTAGGACCCTAGACAGAGGGTGTGGACCCTAGACAGAGGGTGTGGACACTAGACAGAGGGTGTGGACCCTAGACGAAGGGTTAGGACCCTAGACAGAGGGTGTGGACCCTAGACAGAGGGTGTGGACCCTAGACAAAGTGTTAGGACCCTAGACGGAGGGTGTGGACCCTAGACGGAGGGTGTGAACCTTAGACGGAGGGTGTGGACCCTAGACAGAGGGTGTGGACCCTAGACGGAGGGTTAGGACCCTAGACGGAGGGTTAGGACCCTAGACAGAGGGTGTGGACCCTAGACAGAGGGTGTGGACCCTAGACGAAGGGTTAGGACCCTAGACAGAGGGTGTGGACCCTAGACAGAGGGTGTGGACCCTAGACAAAGGGTTAGGACCCTAGACGGAGGGTGTGGACCCTAGACGGAGGGTGTGAACCTTAGACGGAGGGTGTGGACCCTAGACGGAGGGTTAGGACCCTAGACGGAGGGTGTGGACCCTAGACGGAGGTTGTGGACCCTAGACAGAGGGTGTGGAACCTGGACGGAGGGTGTGGAACCTGGACGGAGGGTGTGGACCTAAGACGGAGGGTGTGGACCCTAGACAGAGGGTGTGGACCGTAGATGGAAGCTGTGGGCGGAAAAGGAAAGCATGGCTGACAACTGGAGGTGGTTGGATGGATGGATGGATGGTGGAAAGATGGAGAGATGGTAAGAGAACAGAGAAATGAACTGCTTCCACTACAACTACAGTGCAACAGATATCACATTATGAACTATTGAGAACATCACAAGTGCCATTGTTACCACACCTACAAATAGAGTGCAAGCCATATCACTGCAAACCTATACAACATATGACTGCCTCAAAAGGTACTACTTTTGACTACAACCACGACTCTTTGCAGAAATAGCTAAAAATGCATGGCTGACAACTGAAGATGGATGGATGGTGGAAAGATGAAGAGATGGAGAGATGGTAGATGGAAAGATGAAGAGATGAAGAGATGGAGAGATGGTAGATGGAAAGATGAAGAGATGAAGAGATGGAGAGATGGTAGATGGAAAGATGAAGAGATGGAGAGATGGTAGATGGAAAGATGAAGAGACGGAGAGATGGTATAGGTTATAAAAATGCTGCAATAGTGTATAATAAAGTAATAATAGATTATAACTACATTATTATAAAGAGTTGAACAAGTGAGACAGAAAAATAGCTCACCATAGTTAATGCAACATCCAGACATAGCTGTAGTCTCTTAAGGAGCAGGTCAACCAGCAAGTGATCCCCAATCCCAACATAGTGGTCCAGGCAACTCCTCCTCCTGTCAGTGTGTGTGTGCCACTACTGCAGCGCTCTCTCTCAAAGTGCAGCTGGGGAGGCTTCCAGCCGTATCTTTTCTTTTTTTTGGTATTTTACCCACTTTTTCCTCCCCAATTTAATGATATCCAATTGCGATCATGTCTCATCGCTGCAACTCCCAAATGGGCTTGGGAGAGGCAAAGGTCGAGTCATGCGTCCTCCGAAACTTGACCCTCCAAACCGTGCTTCTTAACCAGCTGCACCAATGTGTCGGAGGAAACACTGTTCAACTGATAACTAGAGTCAGCCTGCAGGCACCCAGCCCACCACAAGGAGTCGCTAGAGCGCAATGAGCCAAGTAAATGAGCCAAACCCTCCCCTAACCCGGACGACACTGGGCCAATTGTGCGCCGCCCTATGGGAGTCCCGGTCACGGCCGGTTGTGACACAGCCTGGGCTCGAACCCGGGTCTGTAGTGATGCCTCAAGCACTGCGATGCAGTGCCTTAGACCACTGCACCACTCGGGAGGCCCGTCTTCCAGCAGTATCTTATCACAGTCTCTGGATTTTCCGTGGCATTCCTGCCTACTCCAGACTGAACTTGCTACTCCAGACGGAACGTGAACTAGGTAGATAAGTCTCCCTGTCAAGGCTATTGGTTTAGAGAGGATATATAACATAGGGAAAGTTGCAACTCTAGGTTCAAACCAAATTTCCAGGAGGAGGGGATTTGGTTAAAGCCCCCATGCAATCTTTGTAATTGTATTTTTAAAATAATCACTGTATGCCTAATAAATCACTGTGCGTGTTTATTTAATTAATATAACTCCCAAATATTTTTTTTAATAAATTATTTCCCCGAGCCTCCTTTGGCCCTTGAAATGCTCAGTCTGATCGTGGTGGCGTTAGGAAAATAATTTGAGTATATTTACATACACAGCCCGGATTTGCTGATAGGATGGTCTAGAGCCCACCTCCTTACGCAGATGAACAGTCATTGGTCTATTATAATCAGATCACATTGTGATGTCATGATGTGGGGCAAAAGTTCCATCCCACCTGAACAGGCTGATTCCAGGAATTTTTTTCCAAACCGCTCTTACACAAAATGGGCATTATCATCATTTAAAACATGTCTGAGTGTTATTTCTACCTCACAGTGTGGACATATCATTTTATTTAAACAGGAAATTCACGTTTTTAACTGCGCTGGCCCTTTAAACAGAAACCCAGAGGTTGGCAAGTGTAGTGGGTCTACTCCCAGCCAATCAGAATCCATTCGGACATGAGGGAGTGTGGAATATTTTTGGCATCATACCTTGTTTTCCTCCTCCTACCAGAAGTGGCTACATTTCCCTTTCCTTCATGTAAAAGCACTTCTTTGTATCCTAGGAGGAGGAACTTGAGTTGCTTTCTCTTCAGGAATGAGCCTAGTCAGTATGCTTGCTTGCACAAGCCTGGCCCTCTGCTCTCTCTCTCTCTCTCTCTGCATGCCAAGGAAAACAAAACAACCTCCAGTGAGAGCTCAATTTTGGACAGAGATGAAAGGCCTGTTCATTAGGCACCAAACGGGAAATAAACAGGCTGGAACAGCCTGGGACCTCCTGGGTTTAGCCAATCAGAAATGCTAATTTTACTTATCTGTTGAAAAGCATTTTAAAACATTTTTCGTGTGTGCCCTAATGAACACTGCCCTGCTAACCCTATTGCCTTCTGTACAGAGTTGTGGACTCCAGTCACATGAGTTGGACTCGGAGTCTGACACGAGTCACACATTTGATGACTTGAGACTCGACTTGATAGAAAGTAAAATAACTTGATAGAAAGTAAAATAACTTGACACTTGACTTGGAGCCTCAAGACTCGGCTTTGACTTGAGACTGATGACTTGAAATTATCTGGCCAGGTTTTGTAATGTTTTGTCAGTCACTTTGTGGCACAGAGTCAACGTGGATTACTCTCCACGCAGACAGAAACAGTAACCGCAGCAAAAAAACTAACTGCTGCAGATTGGCTAGTGAAACGCACAATCGGCACTCTGATTGCACCAGCAAACTGTCAATCAACACAGGTCGGGTGAGCTAGCGAACGGATTGCGGATTTTCTGTACAGCTATAGGATCCGGTGCAGCGCAAACGTCAAATTGTAGGGAGAGAGGATTGCTATAATAAATAAATATGCAGCTCCAAAAATGGTTTGGTGATCAAGAATATTAACTGTTTACTTTGCAAGCTCACCAGCAATGGTCTTTTGGTATGTAGCCTAACAATTGCTTGAAATTAATCATTTACTTTTTACCTTTATTTAACTAGGCAAGTCAGTTAAGAACAAATTCTCATTTACAATGACCTTCTACATCGGCCAAACCCGGACGACGCTGGGCCAAGTGTACGCCGCCCTATGGGACTCCCAATCACGGCCGGTTGTGATACAGCCTGGAATCGAAGCAGGGGGTCTGTAGTGACGCCTCAAGCACTGAGATGTAGTGACGCCTCAAGCACTGAGATGTAGTGACGCCTCAAGCACTGAGATGCAGTGCCCGCTGCGCCATTCGGAAGCGCACTTATAAAGCTTGCATCTGGAATTTGTTGTTAAAATGAATTATTACTGTGGCAAAGACGCACCATAGGAGTGGAGGGTGCTTTTTTTCTCTTGTTGAAATGTTTGCTGTTGCTTTCACAAGTTTAAACGCATAGGCCCTAAATCTATGTTCCATCTAGTACTACAATAATATTGCTAGCGTTTCATCATTCCATACCCGTACCTTTTATTGCAACACGTAGACATTTCTGTTTCATGTTTGATAGGCCTACGACACATTTTCATTTTATAGCCAACCATTTCTTACCCTGCTCCGAGTGGGCGCGATGTTTATAGTACACATTAACGTGGCATAAATCCTATGTATCTGTTATTTTTGTTGTGCGTAAAAGGAGCGCGCGCGCCTCAGTGCGCATAGAAATAGGCTCAATAGAAATGGAGTCCGAACATTGAATAAGAGAAAATGATTGTTCCATGTATCCATGGTGTTTAAATATCATTAATAATCATTAAGTCTGATTAAGACGAATGTACCAATGTAACAATAGATGTGTTTATTGGTTGTAATTGCCAATTGGGTAATTTGTATGGTCCTGGGTGCCAAGTTTTTATATTGTGTTTGACAACACACACACATTCAATAACTAAACTAGACTTACTGGAGTGGATGGGTGCAATAGTTCTTTTGAGTTACAGAGACAGTTACAGTTGCTAAAAAAACGACTACATTTTTAAACACCATGAAATCTCTGGGAAAACAAATGAATCAACAGTTACTGGGAAGATTAAACCGTGACTTAAAGACTGCAATAAAACTATTTTCTCCATCAGTTTTTGCCTCAGCTGGACTGTGTGTGCAGTTTTCTCGAAGCCTATTTGACCCCATTTCAAATTTCTCTTTGTATTAGAAGTACTCATTCAAAGGAACAGAACACACTTACAAAATGGAGCCATGACGTGAATTGAGCATCAAAGCCAGAATATTTGAATTACATATTGTTTATTAATGTGTTATCAATTATTACAAATATTATAAAGGTTAATGCTTAGAATGCTTAGAAATGCTTAGAAATGTTTATAAATGTTCACAAATAATGACAGCTAACCTTCAAAAGAGACACAATTAGCCTACTTGTAAAAAAGTGTGTTCAATCTGGTTCTTACATATATACAGCACTCCATTGCTTCTGGTTTTGCTTGGTTTCAATGCCTTTCTTTCTCATGTACTGTAGTCTCCCACTCCCCCGGCTGTTTGATAGAGATAGTGGCTCTGTGTTGTTTTAAGAACCATGGCGCCCTCCAGTGTTAATTTACTGAATTAAAATGGTTGTTAGAACCAGTTTCTATATTTCTTTGGTTACGCAAATATTTGTTTATTAGGTCATCTTAGGCCATTTTGAATAACTTAATTTCATTTCTATATAAGGTGTATACATTAATTTGGTTATGTGGTCTTATGATTTGGATGAGAATAGGCCAATTACGCCCTCTAACCAGAAATAGAAGTACGGGCGGGCCTGCCCAGATAGGTTAAATGGGTATTTAGAGGCAGGAAGTAAGGCCTGCTAGTGATGGCAAATGTTTGGGATACCGGGAAGGAATACATGTTTTGTTTTCTTACCGCATATGTCTTACCTTGACCTTTTTCATTTAAATTGAATATTGGAACCTTTGTTTACCTTGCACTATCATTTTAGATTCTATAAATAAAACATTTTAAGTTTTATTCCTCAAGCCATTGCATTCTTGACTTTCTATGGGATTTTGGATGTGCATCTCAAATCTTGCAACTGGTGTCCCCATGGCTATTGGAAAGCCTACAATGGTTATCTGGGGTGTAATTCATTAGGAACCAAACAGAACCAAACAGAAGCAAACGGGGCGAGACCTAACTTGAATTTGTCCAATAGAAACTCATTTTTAAAGTAAAACGTTTTCCGTTGCGAACTGTTTTCTACCGGTATGCACTAATGATTACACACTCGGACTGTCTTATAAAACAAGCTGAGTGACATAGACCTACATAATATTACCAAATATGTTTCAGCCTTTGGATAGATATTAACGATTGCTTCAACAGATCAATGAATTACTCTTAGTGTAAAATGCGACAAACAGTACAGTGGGGTTTTCTACACTAATGGGAAGACGGGAGTCATAGGATTCCAAACAGTACAGTGGGGTTTTCTACACTAACGGGAAGACGGGAGTCATAGGATTCCAAACAGTACAGTGGGGTTTTCTACACCAATGGGAAGACGGGAGTCATAGGATTCCAAACAGTACAGTGGGGTTTTCTACACTAACGGGAAGACGGGAGTCATAGGATTCCAAACAGTACAGTGGGGTTTTCTACACCAATGGGAAGACGGGAGTCATAGGATTCCAAACAGTACAGTGGGGTTTTCTACACTAATGGGAAGACGGGAGTCATAGGATTCCAAACAGTACAGTGGGGTTTTCTACACCAATGGGAAGACGGGAGTCATAGGATTCCAAACAGTACAGTGGGGTTTTCTACACTAATGGGAAGACGGGAGTCATAGGATTCCAAACAGTACAGTGGGGTTTTCTACACTAACGGGAAGACGGGAGTCATAGGATTCCAAACAGTACAGTGGGGTTTTCTACACTAATGGGAAGACGGGAGTCATAGGATTCCAAACAGTACAGTGGGGTTTTCTACACTAACGGGAAGACGGGAGTCATAGGATTCCAAACAGTACAGTGGGGTTTTCTACACCAATGGGAAGACGGGAGTCATAGGATTCCAAACAGTACAGTGGGGTTTTCTACACCAATGGGAAGACGGGAGTCATAGGATTCCAAACAGTACAGTGGGGTTTTCTACACTAACGGGAAGACGGGAGTCATAGGATTCCAAACAGTACAGTGGGGTTTTCTACACTAATGGGAAGACGGGAGTCATAGGATTCCAAACAGTACAGTGGGGTTTTCTACACCAATGGGAAGACGGGAGTCATAGGATTCCAAACAGTACAGTGGGGTTTTCTACACTAATGGGAAGACGGGAGTCATAGGATTCCAAACAGTACAGTGGGGTTTTCTACACCAATGGGAAGACGGGAGTCATAGGATTCCAAACAGTACAGTGGGGTTTTCTACACCAATGGGAAGACGGGAGTCATAGGATTCCAAACAGTACAGTGGGGTTTTCTACACTAATGGGAAGACGGGAGTCATAGGATTCCAAACAGTACAGTGGGGTTTTCTACACTAATGGGAAGACGGGAGTCATAGGATTCCAAACAGTACAGTGGGGTTTTCTACACTAACGGGAAGACGGGAGTCATAGGATTCCAAATAAAATAAAATAAATGTTGATGTGCATCAATATAAAAAATTATCAAGTTACATTTCAAATGGGTCATCCACACTATTGTCTTCATCAACAGACGATTGTTGTCAAGTTTGTTGTTCAAAAGGAGTCCACTAGGTGGAAACCAAATATTATGTGGTTTTAGAAATGAATGCTCCCCGGATTTAACCAAAGGAAAATCTGTAAACATGTAAACACACACACAAAAGAGACTTGACTGGGATAAATAATTATAAGGGTACATAAATAACAGTAAAAGTGAGAGATCTTTTGATTTAATTCGAGATTTAAAGAGTCCAAGATACCCTTTGTTTCGACCAAGTGCATTCCCCATTCCTGTAGTCTGCTGGCTCAATCACTTTTTTGCTCCCACAGCTCTCTACACCCCTCCAAGGAGTCCAGTGAATTTCTCATTAGCCAGCGAATTGGATCAAATGACTTTAGGTTTGTATTGATTTGCTGACCGGCTGGCTGTCAAGGTAAAATCACAGAGCGGACTCCCATGGCTGTCATCAATACTTCCAAAAGTAGATTCCTCAAGCCCCTCTGCTTTACTGGGGTGCTGCTAAGCCAACCAATAGGAAATGCCAGGGATCGACCATCCCCTTCAGGCCATGTCTAAACCAGGCATATCAAGGTTCTCAGTGGCCCTGTCAGTTAATTGGCTAATTACGTATTTATCAGAAGGGGCAACATTAGGCGTACAGGCCACGCTAGTGTGCTAAGTTGTTGAGTTACTCTATACAACGTACTGTAAAGCGCTCTAAGATGTAATGAAATTGCAACCTGAACTGATCAACTGGCTGGAAATTGTGTTGTAACGTGGTGAAACAATAGCAATGTGTGCGCTATTAACCAATAGTTGCAATGTACAGTACCATAGAGTGTTATGCCCTCCTAAACATGGGAAGTAAGTAAGTGGCCATGGCTTGTGTGAGCCAAAACAGCTCATAGGAGAGGGAGCCTATCTCCTGGTGGGTAGGAGCGTTGGGCCAGTAACCGAAAGGTTGCTGTATCGAATCCCCGAGCTGACAAGGTAAAAACCTATAATTCTGAGCAAGGCAGTTAAACCACTGTTCCCCGGGCACTGATGATGTTGATTAAGGCAGCCCCCACTGCACCTCTCTGATTCAGAGGGGTTGGGTAAAATGCTGAAGACACATTTCAGTTGTACAACTGACCAGGTATCCCCTGTTTCTGTAGTGTGAGGCAGCTCAATCATATTTATAAAGCCCTTTTTACATTAGTAGAGGTCACAAAGTGCTTTACAGAAACCCAGCCTCAAACCCCAAACAAGGTAACTTCATGCACTACTACCATCTCCTTAATGCTGAGTGCCTGGTAGAGACAGACTGGGTCCTTTTTTTACAGTCTTTGATATGTCTTGACCGGGGATTGAACTCCCAACCTTCCAATCTCAGGGTGCACACTCTAACCACAGGGCTACATATGCCGAATTCCTGTAATCAGTATGTTTCACGTGGTAGAAGGAATTCCTGTAATCGGTATGTTTCACGTGGTAGAAGGAATTCCTGTAATCAGTATGTTTCACGTGGTAGAAGGACTTCCTGTAATCAGTATGTTTCACGTGGTAGAAGGACTTCCTGTAATCAGTATGTTTCACGTGGTAGAAGGACTTCCTGTAATCAGTATGTTTCACGTGGTAGAAGGACTTCCTGTAATCAGTATGTTTCACGTGGTAGAAGGACTTCCTGTAATCAGTATGTTTCACGTGGTAGAAGGACTTCCTGTAATCAGTATGTTTCACGTGGTAGAAGGACTTCCTGTAATCAGTATGTTTCATGTGGTAGAAGGAATTCCTGTAATCAGTATGTTTCACGTGGTAGAAGGACTTCCTGTAATCAGTATGTTTCACGTGGTAGAAGGAATTCCTGTAATCAGTATGTTTCACGTGGTAGAAGGACTTCCTGTAATCAGTATGTTTCACGCGGTAGAAGGACTTCCTGTAATCAGTATGTTTCACGTGGTAGAAGGACTTCCTGTAATCAGTATGTTTCACGTGGTAGAAGGACTTCCTGTAATCAGTATGTTTCACGTGGTAGAAGGACTTCCTGTAATCAGTATGTTTCACGTGGTAGAAGGACTTCCTGTAATCAGTATGTTTCACGTGGTAGAAGGACTTCCTGTAATCAGTATGTTTCACGTGGTAGAAGGACTTCCTGTAATCAGTATGTTTCACGTGGTAGAAGGACTTCCTGTAATCAGTATGTTTCACGTGGTAGAAGGACTTCCTGTAATCAGTATGTTTCACGTGGTAGAAGGACTTCCTGTAATCAGTATGTTTCACGTGGTAGAAGGACTTCCTGTAATCAGTATGTTTCACGTGGTAGAAGGACTTCCTGTAATCAGTATGTTTCACGTGGTAGAAGGACTTCCTGTAATCAGTATGTTTCACGTGGTAGAAGGAATTCCTGTAATCAGTATGTTTCACGTGGTAGAAGGACTTCCTGTAATCAGTATGTTTCACGTGGTAGAAGGACTTCCTGTAATCAGTATGTTTCACGTGGTAGAAGGACTTCCTGTAATCAGTATGTTTCACGTGGTAGAAGGAATTCCTGTAATCAGTATGTTTCACGTGGTAGAAGGAATTCCTGTAATCAGTATGTTTCACGTGGTAGAAGGACTTCCTGTAATCAGTATGTTTCACGTGGTAGAAGGACTTCCTGTAATCAGTATGTTTCACGTGGTAGAAGGACTTCCTGTAATCAGTATGTTTCACGTGGTAGAAGGACGATGCCACAGTTTTTTTACAACCAGGCAGTATACCTTCTCTGTGAAACACAAAGATGGAGGATTCTGATTCCTACTACCCCAGAAATTGTATATCGGCTGGAGGGGGGTCATATATTGGCTGGAGGGGGGTCATATATTGGTTGGAGGGGGGTCATATATTGGCTGGAGGGGGGTCATATATTGGCTGGAGGGGGGTCATATATTGGTTGGAGGGGGGTCATATATTGGCTGGAGGGGGGTCATATATTGGCTGGAGGGGGGTCATATATTGGCTGGAGGGGGGTCATATATTGGCTGGAGGGGGGTCATATATTGGTTGGAGGGGGGTCATATATTGGCTGGAGGGGGGTCATATATTGGCTGGAGGGGGGTCATATATTGGCTGGAGGGGGGTCATATATTGGCTGGAGGGGGGTCATATATTGGCTGGAGGGGGGTCATATATTGGCTGGAGGGGGGTCATATATTGGTTGGAGGGGGGTCATATATTGGCTGGAGGGGGGTCATATGCACACTAGGTTCTCATTGGCCCTGTCAGTTAATTGTCTAATTAAATTTGATCAGAAGCTGTTGTTTTTAAACGGATCACTCTAATGTCTGTAGGTGAATCCACGTGTGCTCTGGGTTGTGTTCATCAGGGCACACGTCTTGCAAAATGACTTGCAACGGAAAATGAAAACGCATTTGTTAGATAGTAGTTCAGATAGTAGCTCCCTGTTTCATTCTTTTTTTGTGTGTGTTTTGTTCTATTTCGTGCCCTGTTATACTGAAAAATCTCTTCTTAGAAACATCAGGAAGACTTAGTTAATGGGAACACCTTATCTGTCCTATCCAGGGCGGTTTGTTGACAAAGGAATGTGAGGTGCGGTCGTGTGGCTTCCTCTTACAGTAGCCCCTGGGTAGCACTGACTAACACTGTTGCCCCTGAGTAGTATTGTTGCCCCTGGGTAACACTGACTAACACTGTTGCCCCTGAGTAGCACTGTTTGACCTGGGTAACACTGAGTAACACTGTTGCCCCTGAGTAGTATTGTTGCCCCTGGGTAGCACTGACTAACACTGTTGCCCCAGAGTAGTATTGTTGCCCCTGGGTAGCACTGACTAACACTGTTGCCCCTGAGTAGTATTGTTGCCCCTGGGTAACACTGACTAACACTGTTGCCCCTGAGTAGCACTGTTTGACCTGGGTAACACTGAGTAACACTGTTGCCCCTGAGTAGTATTGTTGTCCCTGGGTAACACTGACTAACACTGTTGCCCCTGAGTAGCACTGTTTGACCTGGGTAACACTGAGTAACACTGAGTAGAACTGTTGCCCCTGGGTAGTACTGAGTAACACTGTTGCCCCTGGGTAACACTGACTAACACTGTTGCCCCTGGGTAGTACTGTTGCCCCTGGGTAACACTGAGTAACACTGTTGTCCCTGGGTAGCACTGAGTAACACTGTTGCCCCTGAGTAGTACTGTTCGACCTGGGTAACACTGAGTAGCACTGAGTAGTACTGTTGCCCCTGGGTAGTACTGTTGCCCCTGGGTAACACTTGGGTGCTGTGCCTGATTCACACTATAAGCCAAGCTGTACAGGGCTGGTCTGGTTGAACCGTGCTGGAAATGACAATGTGAAAAGAAGATAGTGTGAACTAGGCACTATCTGCCCCAGATATGACCGGTAGAAAGAAAAATAAGTTAGTTGCAAGCTGCATCTCTCATTTTGACACCAAACCCACCAATGCTGTGCGTGGCCAGAGAGCTCTATGTTCATGTCATCTGATCAAAGCACTAGTTCCAATCCAAGTTTCAATGCCGTTTAGCAAACTCCAAGCATTTACATTTGTTGGATGACATGAAAATAGAGCTCTTTAGCAATGCACACCAGTGGTGGGTTTTGGCGTTGAAATGAGAATGCATGATAAACCCATACCTACAGTACAATATGGTGGTGGATCTTTGATGTTATGGGGCTATTTTGCTTCCTCTGGGGCCCTTGTTAAGGTCAACGGCATCATGAAATCTACCCAGTACCAGGACATTTTAGATAATAACCTGGTTGCCTCTGCCAGGAGGCTGAAACTTATCGACAAGTGGATCTTCCAGCAAGACAATAACCCCAAGCACACATCAAAATCCACAAAGAAATGGTTAATTGGCCACAAAATCAACATTTTGCAATGGCCATCTCAGTCTCTGGACTTGAAACCCATTGAAAACCTGTGGTTTGAATTGAAGAGGGCAGTCCATAACCACAGACAAAGGATATCAAGGATCTGGAAGGATTCTGGATAAGGTCTAAGGTCCCTCCCATTGTGTTCTCTAACTCATAAAACTGACATTTATGTGAATGGTGCAACATCCCGCTTTGCATGCCGCTCTCAGCGCTCATCTCGCTCCTCCATTTTCATAGGGAGCGATGTGTCACATTTTCTGGCCTATCCAGACAAAGGATCGATTTCCCCTGGCGGTGAACCTCGCAGCTCAGCTCACAATATGGCATATGAAACGGGACACCATAGCGATTGCAGCAAACACAGTTTCATCTCGCTGTGATGTTCTCAGATGGACTTAGAGCTCTCAACATAAAGAAATCAGCTCATGCTTAAAGTTGTAACAAGTCAGCAGGCATTTGAATGGCGTCTGTGCATCGCTCAGAGGATGCTGGGCAGAAAATGCTCTGTCATCAGTTATATGGTGCCAATTTTGTACTGTCACTAAGTATGATCATATTTATTTTACAGTTAAAAGAAAGGTTAAAAATTATAGTAAGTCATTTGTATTTTGATTATTACTATATTTAGAAAGCATTTCAACCATTTCAAGTCCTATTCCCCCACTTTTGTTGAATAGGAAGAAAGAAAACGTATAATTTCCATATATTTTCATATATTTGTACTGTGTACTTGCGCTTGTGTCCTCAAAAGTGACTATAACGCAGCATTTTATAAAGATAATTACCAGAAAGGTGAGATTGTAATCTTTCTGGCATTATAAGCGTTACTAGTTATTGTTTATGCCCCTCTCATGATAAATAATTACTTTCGGGTATGTCTATTTAGGCGGAAATCTACATTTTAACATTACATTGCAAAATATTTTGCTCTGAGCAAATGTATTAACATAAATCAACATAATTCCCCTATTTTTAGCATACAATATATCAGTATTTGAATTATTTATTTTATACAGTCCTTTTTGCTAATCTTTATCAAGGATGTCAATCATTTCGGACCCCAATGTATAGCATATATTGGCAAGTCCCATGGGCAAGCAAGGACAAACGTGTCATAACTGTCAAATAATTCTCATTGGGTTGGGCATCTTGAACCATTATGCTTTCACTGGCCAAGGGTCACCCTGAATTTGGCCTTAAAATTTCAGTTTTTATTTTTGCCAAATATCTGCTTCATGTGCCCACCTTCCCCTCTAACTGATGGGGTTGTTTATTATGAATGGGCGATATGTTTTGAATGTGGAATACTTGCCCTATGTACCAATTATTTCACATTCACAACCATTTCATGAATGCCAGAACAAGGCAATGCGAAACGGTTGTGTGTAAACTCACATTCACAATCAAGCCTACAATACATAACACATTCCCACCTAAAGCGATCGCATCCCCTGCCAATTTGGGCTGCTACCACCCCCGAATGTTACCACCCCATCAACCACCTTCTAATTCCCCTCGAATATACACTGCTCAAAAAAAATAAAGGGAACACTTAAACAACACAATGTAACTCCAAGTCAATCACACTTCTGTGAAATCAAACTGTCCACTTAGGAAGCAACACTGATTGACAATACATTTCACATGCTGTTGTGCAAATGGAATAGACAACAGGTGGAAATTATAGGCAATTAGCAAGACACCCCCCAATAAAGAAGTGGTTCTGCAGGTGGTGACCACAGACCACTTCTCAGTTCCTATGCTTCCTGGCTGATGTTTTGGTCACTTTTGAATGCTGGCGGTGCTTTCACTCTAGTGGTAGCATGAGACGGAGTCTACAACCCACACAAGTGGCTCAGGTAGTGCAGCTCATCCAGGATGGCACATCAATGCGAGCTGTGGCAAGAAGGTTTGCTGTGTCTGTCAGCGTAGTGTCCAGAGCATGGAGGCGCTACCAGGAGACAGGCCAGTACATCAGGAGACATGGAGGAGGCCGTAGGAGGGCAACAACCCAGCAGCAGGACCGCTACCTCCGCCTTTGTGCAAGGAGGAGCAGGAGGAGCACTGCCAGAGCCTTGCAAAATGACCTCCAGCAGGCCACAAATGTGCATGTGTCTGCTCAAACGGTCAGAAACAGACTCCATGAGGGTGGTATGAGGGCCCGACGTCCACAGGTGGAGGTTGTGCTTACAGCCCAACACCGTGCAGGACGTTTGGCATTTGCCAGAGAACACCAAGATTGGCAAATTCGCCACTGGCGCCCTGTGCTCTTCACAGATTAAAGCAGGTTCACACTGAGCACATGTGACAGACGTGACAGAGTCTGGAGACGCCGTGGAGAACGTTCTGCTGCCTGCAACATCCTCCAGCATGACCGGTTTGGCGGTGGGTCAGTCATGGTGTGGGGTGGCATTTCTTTGGGGGGCCACACAGCCCTCCATGTACTCACCAGAGGTAGCCTGACTGCCATTAGGTACCGAGATGAGATCCTCAGACCTCCTGTGAGACCATATGCTGGTGCGGTTGGCCCTGGGTTCCTCCTAATGCAAGACAATGATAGACCTCATGTGGCTGGAGTGTGTCAGCAGTTCCTGCAAGAGGAAGGCATTGATGCTATGGACTGGCCCGCCCGTTCCCCAGACCTGAATCCAATTGAGCACATCTGGGACATCATGTCTCGCTCCATCCACCAACGCCACGTTGCACCACAGACTGTCCAGGAGTTGGCGGATGCTTTAGTCCAGGTCTGGGAGGAGATCCTTCAGGAGACCATCCGCCACCTCATCAGGAGCATGCCCAGGCGTTGTAGGGAGGTCATACAGGCACGTGGAGGCCATACACGCTACTGAGCCTCATTTTGACTTGTTTTAAGGACATTACATCAAAGTTGGATCAGCCTGTAGTGTAGTTTTCCACTTTAATTTTGAGGGTGACTCCAAATCCAGACCTCCATGGGTTGATACAGTTAATTTCCATTGATAATTTTTGTGTGATTTTGTTGTCAGCACATTCAACTACAGTGGGGAGAACAAGTATTTGATACACTGCCGATTTTGCAGGTTTTCCTACTTACAAAGCATGTAGAGGTCTGTAATTTTTATCATAGGTACACTTCAACTGTGAGAGACGGAATCTAAAACAAAAATCCAGAAAATCACATTGTATGATTTTTAAGTAATTCATTTGCATTTTATTGCATGACATAAGTGTTTGATACATCAGAAAAGCAGAACTTAATATTTGGGACAGAAACCTTTGTTTGCAATTACAGAGATCATACGTTTCCTGTAGGTCTTGACCAGGTTTGCACACACTGCAGCAGGGATTTTGGCCCACACCTCCATACAGACCTTCTCCAGATCCTTCAGGTTTCGGGGCTGTCGCTGGGCAATACGGACTTTCAGCTCCATCCAAAGATTTTCTATTGGGTTCAGGTCGGCAGACTGGCTAGGCCACTCCAGGACCTTGAGATGCTTCTTACGGAGCCACTCCTTAGTTGCCCTGGCTGTGTGTTTCGGGTCGTTGTCATGCTGGAAGACCCAGCCACGACCTATCTTCAATGCTCTTACTGAGGGAAGGAGGTTGTTGGCCAAGATCTTGCAATACATGGCCCCATCCATCCTCCCCTCAATACGGTGCAGTCGTCCTGTCCCCTTTGCAGAAAAGCATCCCCAAAGAATGATGTTTCCACCTCCATGCTTCACGGTTGGGATGGTGTTCTTGGGGTTGTACTCATCCTTCTTCTTCCTCCAAACACGGCGAGTGGAGTTTAGACCAAAAAGCTCTATTTTTGTCTCATCAGACCACATGAACTTCTCCCATTCCTCCTCTGGATCATCCAGATGGTCATTGGCAAACTTCAGACGGGCCTGGACATGCGCTGGCTTGAGCAGGGGGACCTTGCGTGTGCTGCAGGATTTTAATCCATGACGCCGTAGTGTGTTACTAATGGTTTTCTTTGAGACTGTGGTCCCAGCTCTCTTCAGGTCATTGACCAGGTCCTGCCATGTAGTTCTGGGCTGATCCCTCACCTTCCTCTTGACCATTGATGCCCCACGAGGTGAGATCTTGCATGGAGCCCCAGACCGAAGGTGATTGACCGTCATCTTGAACATCTTCCATTTTCTAATAATTGCACCAACAGTTGTTGCCTTCTCACCAAGCTGCTTGCCTATTGTCCTGTAGCCAATGCCAGCCTTGTGCAGGTCTACAATTTTAACCCTGATGTCCTTACACAGCACTCTGGTCTTGGCCATTGTGGAGAGGTTGGAGTCTGTTTGATTGAGTGTGTGGACAGGTGTCTTTTATACAGGTAACGAGTTCAAACAGGTGCAGTTAATACAGGTAATGAGTGGAGAACAGGAGGGCTTCTTAAAGAAAAACTAACAGGTCTGTGAGAGCCGGAATTCTTACTGGTTGGTAGGTGATCAAATACTTATGTCATGCAATAAAATGCAAATTAATTACTAAAAAATCATACAATGTGATTTTCTGGATTTTTGTTTTAGATTCCGTCTCTCACAGTTGAAGTGTACCTATGATAAAATGTACAGACCTCTACATGCTTTGTAAGTAGGAAAACCTGCAAAATCGTCAGTGTATCAAATACTTGTTCTCCCCACTGTATGTAAAGAAAAAAGTATTTAATAAGATTATTTAATTCATTCAGATCTAGGATGTGTTGTTTAAGTGTTCCCTTAATTTTTTTGAGCAGTGTATAAACCCTCCATCTGTTCCGTCATGCCACTTTAATCAATAATTAAAGAGGCAGTAAGATGGAGGCCATAGAGCACCAGTGGTAGGGGGAGACAGATGGGACATTACCCAACTTTAAACTGTCAATATAAAAGCGCAGTTAAAACCCATTGCATTTCCCCTTTCTTTCGGTGCACATTTGGTTCCGAATCGCTGAATTGGCCACGCAGGTACAAATGGAGTGTGTTCATTAGTGCACACTGTAGCAAACCATAGCAAAATATTTTGCTACGAAAACAAGAGTTTTGTTATTGGACATGTTCAGGTTAATCCCTTCGGCCTGTTTTGGCCCGTTAGTTTCCGTTTGGTTCCTAGTGAATACACCTACAATCTCCTCAAACAAGCGCAGGTGGCTCAGAGAATGAACGGAATGTAAAAACGTGATTATTCCCCTTCGGGTAGATCTGCCTAAGCTTCATTCCTACAATATTTCTTTTTTTTAGGGCAGTGATGAGGTTGTAGATACGGTCGGTGTCAGTCAGAATCTGTTCGACCTGTTTGGCATCTGGCTGTTGAGCTGTCAGAAAGATAAGAGACATGCATCCTCTTGTGCAGTATCTAAATAAATGCAATTTTGTTGTTAAAATCAAGTACAGTGCTCATTTGTGTAGGTGTATTTTTGCAGTACGGGGGTTTAGAAACTTCTCAAGTCAAAAGGTGCATTTTATGCATTGGTGAATTTCATCAGGTGATGACAACGATTATGGACTTGCCATTGTTACAGTGGGGGGAAAAAGTATTTAGTCAGCCACCAATTGTGCAAGTTCTCCCACTTAAAAAGATGAGAGAGGCCTGTAATTTTCATCATAGGTACACGTCAACTATGACAGACAAATTGAGAAAAGAAAATCCAGAAAATCACATTGTAGGATTTTTTATGAATTTATTTGCAAATTATGGTGGAAAATAAGTATTTGGTCACCTACAAACAAGCAAGATTTCTGGCTCTCACAGACCTGTAACTTCTTCTTTAAGAGGCTCCTCTGTCCTACACTCGTTACCTGTATTAATGGCACCTGTTTGAACTTGTTATCAGTATAAAAGACATCTGTCCACAACCTCAAACAGTCACACTCCAAACTCCACTATGGCCAAGACCAAAGAGCTGTCAAAGGACACCAGAAACAAAATTGTAGACCTGCACCAGGCTGGGAAGACTGAATCTGCAATAGGTAAGCAGCTTGGTTTGAAGAAATCAACTGTGGGAGCAATTATTAGGAAATGGAAGACATACAAGACCACTGATAATCAGATAATCAGATAGACATGATGCTGAAAAAGTTTCTTGGTCTGACAACCTGTGCCAAGGAACAAACTAATAGTACATATGTGTGATTAACCAGTGTACATGTTTGAAGCAGGGAGATTATTTTTGTGAATGTTTTATCCTCAAACACACTGATAAGATGTGTGAGTGCATCACTTGTCAAGTATACAGTGAGGGAAAAAAGTATTTGATCCCCTGCTGATTTTGTGCGTTTGCCCACTGACAAAGAAATGATCAGTCTATAATTTTAATGGTAGGTTTATTTGAACAGTGAGAGACAGAATTACAACAAAAAAATCCAGAAAAACGCATGTCAAAAATGTTACAAATTGATTTGCATTTTAATGAGGGAAATAAGTATTTGACCCCTATGCAAAACATGACTTAGTACTTGGTGGCAAAACCCTTGTTGGCAATCACAGAGGTCAGACGTTTCTTGTAGTTGGCCACCAGGTTTGCACACATCTCAGGAGGGATTTTGTCCCACTCCTCTTTGCAGATCTTCTCCAAGTCATTAAGGTTTCGAGGCTGACGTTTGGCAACTCAAACCTTCAGCTCCCTCCACAGACTTTCTATGGGATTAAGGTCTGGAGACTGGCTAGGCCACTCCAGGACCTTAATGTGCTTCTTCTTGAGCCACTCCTTTGTTGCCTTGGCCGTGTGTTTTGGGTCATTGTCATGCTGGAATACCCATCCACGACCCATTTTCAATGCCCTGGCTGAGGGAAGGAGGTTCTCACCCAAGATTTGACGGTACATGGCCCCGTCCATCGTCCCTTTGATGCGGTGAAGTTGTCCTGTCCCCTTAGCAGAAAAACACCCCCAAAGCATAATGTTTCCAACTCCATGTTTGACGGTGGGGATGGTGTTCTTGGGGTCATAGGCAGCATTCCTCCTACTCCAAACACGGCGAGTTGAGTTGATGCCAAAGAGCTCCATTTTGGTCTCATCTGACCACAACACTTTCACCCAGTTCTCCTCTGAATCATTCAGATGTTCATTGGCAAACTTCAGACGGGCATGTATATGTGCTTTCTTGAGCAGGGGGACCTTGCAGGCGCTGCAGGATTTCAGTCCTTCACGGCGTAGTGTGTTACCAATTGTTTTCTTGGTGACTATGGTCCCAGCTGCCTTGTGATCATTGACACGATCCTCCCATGTAGTTCTGGGCTGATTCCTCACCGTTCTCATGATCATTGCAACTCCACAAGGTGAGATCTTGCATGGAGCCCCAGGCCGAGAGAGATTGACAGTTATTTTGTGTTTCTTCCATTTCCGAATAATCGCACCAACTGTTGTCACCTTCTCACCAAGCTGCTTGGCGATGGTCTTGTAGCCCATTTCAGCCTTGTGTAGGTCTACAATCTTGTCACTGACATCCTTGGAGAGCTCTTTGGTCTTGGCCATGGTGGAGAGTTTGGAATCTGATTGATTGATTGCATCTGTGGACATGTGTCGCTCTGGATAAGAGCGTCTGCTAAATGACGTAAATGTAATGTAAATGTAATGTGTCTTTTATACAGGTAACAAGTTGAGATTAGGAGCACTCCCTTTAAGAGTGTGCTCCTAATCTCAGCTTTTTACCTGTATAAAAGACCTGGGAGCCAGAAATCTTTCTGATTGAGAGGGGGTCAAATACTTATTTCCCTCATTAAAATGCAAATCAATTTATAACATTTTTGACATGAGTTTTTCTGGATTTTTTTGTTGTTATTCTGTCTCTCACTGTGCAAATAAACCTACCTGTCACGGATTCTGCCGAGGCTGCTCCTCCTCCTTGCTCGGGCAGGCTTCGGCGTTCGTCGTCCCCGGAGTACTAGCTACTGCCGTTCGATGTTATCGGTGTTTGTTTAGTTTTGTCTGTATTGTTTACACCTGTTCGTCATTATGTTAATTGTTTCCCTTATAATTACCCCTGTCTCTCATCTGTACTTTGTGTGTGATTGTTTTCCCCTTCACGGTTGTCTATTTTGTGAGCGGGTTATTTCCTCCCTGCGTGGAGTTATTTCTGTGTTCTTTTGGATCCTTATCGGATTAAAGTACGTATCCGAGAGTTCTGTGTCCTGCGCCTGACTTCGTTTACCGCATCTCACCGACAGTCGTGACACTACCATTCAAATTATAGACTGAACATTTCTTTGTCAGTGGACAAATCAGCAGGGGATCAAATACTTTTTTCCCTCACTGTATAGGCCCGATTCACAGTTGAGATAAGCACCAATCATTCATTGATGTCAATTGGAGACTGTGAAAATAGTGCCAATACAAAATGACCAAACATTATTCAGAAACCTACATTCCAAATGTTCACCCCTCCCCTCACCAATGGCCTCTCTTCCCTGCCAGTGCCAGTGCAGCAGGCCTGGCATTGGTTGGAGTTGGCAGCCCTCAGAGGTGACAAAATGAGCAAGGTTACGAGGCATGCCTAATCACAGACAAAGGGGAGCTGTAACTGAAACCTGAATGCTCGCCACGTCATCCGTAAAAATCCAAGAGGGAACGTTTTAACTCTCCTGAGTTGGCAGCCAGCCAAAATCCCTCTTGTTATGGTTCTCCATGTCTTCACCACAGAGCGGTAATGGGCCTTTAAGGCTTGAATAGACAACATCACTCTTGTTATGGTTCTCCATGTCTTCACCACAGAGAGGTAATGGGCCTTTAAGGCTTGAATAGACAACATCACTCTTGGCCTACTGTCCCCCGTAATGTATTGGATTGATGTTGGGCAGATTATCTACTTTTTTTTCTCAAATTAAAACAACATGCAATGCAATATATTATATACAGCACAGGTAGTATCCAGTTTATGATGTTGGATATTGATGTTGAAAATATATGGTGCCAAACATATAACATGTCCAAACATTTTACAGGAGAATGGGATAAAGAGAATTAATGATATAACTCGAGGAGGAAGAGAATGAATGATATAACTCGAGGAGGAAGAGAATGAACGATATAACTCAAGGAGGAAGAGGATGAAGAACACAAAAAGAAGAATCACATTGCATACAGATGCAGTCTTTTTTTTTTACACGTGTCACAGCACAGCACAGCGTGCCTCACTCACCTGGGTCACAATCTGTGAGAGAAAGGCCGACACAAACTAATTTCATTTTCCTGGTGATGATGACGACGCATGGCATTTGTTTTTTCAATTTAATGCAGTAAAATACGTTTCCCCAGGCAGGTGCAACATGCTGTGCTGTGATAAGTGCAAAAAAAGGCTGCATAAGTATCTAACAGTGAATACAATAAAGAAAAAGCATGCCTTGCTATTACAGAGCCAAGCCATAAAACACTTTATCCCCCTACCAGGGGTTCAACCCTACACATTCTGTTAAGAAGTGGTGTAAAGCCATATACCACTACCAACATTCGTTATGGCCTCTGTGTCCTCGTAAAACATCAGCCACTTAATTTCCAGATGCCTGCTTCCACGCTCTGAGACAAACTGGGGGCTTCCACACTGGTAAATTACCCACAGTCCGTTGGGACACACTGTGCTGGCATATGGGATGTTAAAGGGTGGTCTTAAAAGCGATATCTGCATTATGTTAAATATCTAAGGTTAAATAACATTTAGTGAGCAAGAACATGGTTTGGTGTGGGTAAATGTGGGTGGTTGGTTGGTTGGTTCTTGAATGTAGTTTGCATTTAGGTTGTATGTTGATTGGGATCAGAGGTTTCTACCAGATCCACAGCATGAACTGATTCGTTCGGAGTGTAGGTACCTTGTTGGTTCTGCATCCTACACAGACACACACACACAAACTCACAAAAGCATACACACACACACACACACACACACACACACACACACACACATGCATGAACACAGATGTACGCACATGCACACACAGACACACACCCCTACACAGCATCACTTCCTCCCTTCAATCAGATCTCCAAACTGGTTTTGTTCCCCAACCCTATTATGGTTCATAAAATGCAATCTTTACAGCTCCCAACTGTCTTCACATTGCAAACAATGGGTGATCTCATAGGGACATTCAAACCTGGTGACCAGGTTTCCGGGATCAGTCAAAAACGTAACTTGTAGAATGCAGAATTGGGTTCATGTACTCAACAAAACAATGTACAGTATACATTGTGAAAACAATAAACTACTCAGTAATAATATGAGAGCTACAGATGTAGGATCGTAATTTGAGCCAGTTTGCTACAGCAGGACAATAATCCTGCAGCAAAGGGAAATGTGAATTATTATGTGGATTATAATTAATTAAAAAAAGTTGTAGGGGTTGCTACATTTTTCGTTTCGTCTGAAATTTCTATGTGTAAATTACACTTATCAGAAGCATTTTTAAACCAAAAATACACTACAAGTTTTACATTTTCTGCATTGCAGGAAAGTTCTCCTGCAACAGGGTGATCAAATTAAGATCCTACATCTGTACAAAGCTACAAAGAGCTAAATATGTAACGTATCATCCTACAGATTGCTCAGCAACATATCTGAGTAGACACCACATACTGTACCTGTATCAGGGATATGGCTGAAAACCTTGAGGGTGCCAAACGTGCTATGAGCTCAAAACAAATTATAGATCAGAGAAATAACACAATGTGTAGAAATTGCTTGGCTTTACCAAACATTTTGTCACAGTAATTACAGGGCATGATCTAATGTAACAACCTGGTAATAGACTAGTAATAACATGCTAATTATAAGTTTGAAATTGACATTTGCAGCTAAATCAAAATCTGTGAGCCATTGTAAAAAAGCAAGAGTGCCAGCATGTATAACTAGGCCTAAATCATAACAGTTATCAAGATCTGGGCAAACTGAAAAGTTCAAGATATTGCACTTACATAATCATAAACCCTGTGTGCTAACCACAGAGGTTTTCTGTAAGACAACTCTGTCTCAGAAATCTTAATTGTAAAACCGGTGATCACTAATAAGAGAATAGATATAGCAGGACCGCCTTAGGGGGCCTGGCCCGCGCTACCGTACCTCCTTGCCCATCCAAATAACATATTGAAATATTGATCATTTACTTGACTGAGATCCGGGCCGACAGAAAGACACATCAATCTCAGATAAAGCATTCGAGCGAAACAGATCTCCTCTGTCTCAGTATGTGTAGACCATGTATCTGATTCTGTCTGGACCAAAAGAGTATGGCATGTCCTTCTGGAAGGTTCTCCCATCTCCACAGAGAAACTCTGGAACTCTGTCGGAGTCACCATCGGGTTCTTGGTCACCTCCCTGACCAAGGCCCTTCTCCCCTGATTGCTCCGTTTGGCCGGGCGGCCAGCTCTAGAAAGAGTCTTGTTGGTTCCAAACTTCTTCCATTTAAGAATGATGGAGGCCACTGTGTTCTTGGGGACCTTCAATGCTGGAGAAATGTTTTGGTACCCTTCCCCAGATCTGTGCCTCAACACAATCCTGTCTCGGAGCTCTATGGACAATTCCTTCGACCTCATGGTTTGGTTTTTGCTCTGACATGCACTGTCAACTGTGGGATCTTATATAGACAGGTGTGTGCCGTTACAAATCATTTCCAATCAATTGAATTTACCACAGGTGGACTCCAATCAAGTTGTAGAAACATCTCAAAGATGATCAATGGAAACAGGATGCACCTGAGCTCAATTTCGAGTCTCATAGCAAAGGGTCTGAATACTTATGTAAATAAGGTATTTCTGTTTTTTATTTTTTATACATTTGCAAAAATATCTAAAACCTGTTTTCACTTTATCATTATGGGGTATTGTGTGTAGATTGATAAGAAAAACAATATATTTAATCAGTTTTAGAATAAGGCTGTAACGTAACAAAATGTGGAAAAAGGGAAGGGTTCTGAATACTTTTCCGAATGCACTGTAGGTTCAGAACTTTTGTGAAACAGCACAGTTGAAAAATATATGTCAAATATAAATCAAAACTGGATGGTCTTCAGAGATAGATGGAAGGGGTTGAGGGTAGCTGAAGGATGAGACTAAAATATAACAAAAGATAACTACTGTAAAATATACTGTGTCTGTAAAATTGATAGTATGTATAAGCTAAAAGAAAGATGTAATTAATTTTAGAATAAGGCTGTAACGTAACAAAATGTGGAAAAAGGGAAGGGATCTGAATACTTTCCGAAGGCACTGTATATATAAATGAACATGGACACATAACAAACTCTTTGGCAGTCTTTCTCATGGCAACTTATACTGTTGATATGGTGAATAAAAAACAAAACGTGTATTATTGGAGCAAGGGACACAAGTTTCGCCCTTCCTGGTTCTCTCACTATGTTCTTTTAAAATGTGTAAATCCCCTTTTACAATGACAAGTGACTACGTGACTGTACTTTCCCCATCAACCTTTCTTTCTCTAACTGACAGCCATCACAAAGGGAATGCTGTCAGTACAGTTCCAAGGTAACCAATCATCTAAGACAAACAATGGAGGCAGACAGGGAGTTACCTGTGATTGGCTTATTCACAGGTAATGTAAGCGCATCAGGCACCATGTTATATCAGACTAATGATGGAATGGGTGGTATGAGATGCCATGGCAGGGGTGATATAAAAGATTTTCCAATATCAAATGTGAACAACTAATGGATTCAAATGAAAATCCACTGTAGCTGTCCAATGAGAATTGCTGTGAAACAAATTGTATTGAATTGGGCTAGATTAGATCCTTGTGAATACTTATCTTATATTTTGACCTTTTAATTAACACTACAGTTATAAAATCACTGCAGGTTGAGCCATTTGCAGACACCAAGGTAACCCCATGAGGTAAATACTTTGCCATAGAACGGACATCCCCACTCAAGTTATGCTTAGTAGGTGATTGGAAACCATTGAAATGAAAATGACTTGCTGATAGTGACATCCTCTCCAAATCAATACTATGTAACTAAAAGTATTTGTCAACGTTCTTTTTTTCTATGTTCTACGTACTTAGCAGTCTTCTCCCGTTTTAGCCGTTTCAGGTCGTCATAAACAGAGCTCTACACGCAGAGTTTTTATTCCGTTTTTTCCTTTCATTGAATTCTGTATTGATACCTTTTGTGCAGTATCTTGTATTTCTTGCAATAAAAAAAATAGTACACAAAAGTGCTGACAATCTTGTAAAGAGGTTTGGGGGAATTGGACAGCATAACCCTCTGTAGCTCAGCTGGTAGAGCACGGTGCTTGTAACGCCAAGGTAGTGGGTTCGATCCCCGGGACCACCCATACACAAAAAATATAAAATGTATGCACGCATGACTGTAAATCGCTTTGGATAAAAGCGTCTGCTAAATGGCATATTATTATTATTAACCCTGTATTAGCAAATACTAGCAAACCCCATACCTCACTGTACCTGTTTCTAGATCTGCTAGCAAACCCCATACCTCACTGTACCTGTTTCTAGTTCTTGATGCCTTCATGGAAATGAGACACTCATGGCACAGACAGGTACTCTCCGTTCCCTGCTCCGTCTCTCCTGAAACCGTGGGTGGTATCACGTCCTCCGAGCTGCAGGTTCAACTAGCTCAACTAGTATCGCCGACACTGACAGGAATGCTTGGTAGGTGATTGGAAACCATTGAAAAACGAAAATGACTTAATGATAATGACACCCTCTCCAAATCAATACCATGTAACTGACAGTATATGTCAAAGTTATTTTTACATTGTGTATGGATTAAGTTGGTTGGTGCCCTCTATTGTTTTCATTAGTGATGCTGCTTAGCAAAACAAGTAAGTACAGACGCTGTACCTGTAGAGTCCAAACAGAGATACTGGACGAAAAATGACAGGGTTGTTGTCCTCATGATCAAGTTATCCCTTGTCCTGCCCCAATAATCATTCCAAGGTGCCACAGACAGATCTAAAACGTGACTTGTCATATTCATAATGTTAATAGTGACGTTCAGAACTAAATGTAAGGCGATACAATTGGGACAGTGACGCATAGCCCACATCCATTAGGCCTAATCTAGTGTGCTGCATAGCCCACATCCATTAGGCCTAATCTAGTGTGCTGCATAGCCCACATCCATTAGGCCTAATCTAGTGTGATGCATAGCCCACATCCATTAGGCCTAATCTAGTGTGCTGCATAGCCCACATCCATTAGGCCTAATCTAGTGTGCTGCATAGCCCACATCCATTAGGCCTAATCTAGTGTGCTGCATAGCCCACATCCATTAGGCCTAATCTAGTGTGCTGCATAGCCCACATCCATTAGGCCTAATCTAGTGTGATGCATAGCCCACATCCATTAGGCCTAATCTAGTGTGATGCATAGCCCACATCCATTAGGCCTAATCTGGTGTGCTGCATAGCCCACATCCATTAGGCCTAATCTAGTGTGATGCATAGCCCACATCCATTAGGCCTAATCTAGTGTGCTGCATAGCCCACATCCATTAGGCCTAATCTAGTGTGATGCATAGCCCACATCCATTAGGCCTAATCTAGTGTGATGCATAGCCCACATCCATTAGGCCTAATCTAGTGTGATGCATAGCCCACATCCATTAGGCCTAATCTAGTGTGCTGCATAGCCCACATCCATTAGGCCTAATCTAGTGTGATGCATAGCCCACATCCATTAGGCCTAATCTAGTGTGATGCATAGCCCACATCCATTAGGCCTAATCTAGTGTGATGCATAGCCCACATCCATTAGGCCTAATCTAGTGTGATGCATAGCCCACATCCATTAGGCCTAATCTAGTGTGATGCATAGCCCACATCCATTAGGCCTAATCTAGTGTGCTGCAGAGAGGTGGGGGGGGCTGCCTTAATCGACATCCACGGCACCCGTGGAGCAGTTGTTGGGGGTTAACTACCTTGCTCAAGGGCAGAACAGCAGATTTTTCCACCTTGCCATCTTGGGGATTCAAACCATCGACCTTTCGGTTACTGACTCAACACTCTAAACCGCTAGGCTATCCGCCTCACTCGCAGAGAAATAAGTAGTACTGCTAGCTTTAACAGAGTCAAATGTAACAAATAACTACATTTTTAATAAAGAACTGTACCACTGATACTTTTGTGACATCAATATTTAAAAAAGTTTTTACAAATTATTTTATACAGTATTATGAGATTTGTATGTAAAACATTTACATTTGACAATTTAGTCATTTAACAGACACTCTTATCCAGAGTGACTTACAGTAAGTGTATTACTCTTAAGATAGCTAGGAAAGACAGCCACATAGCACAAATATGCAGGATACAAACATTCCATTCCAGCTAAACAATGGATATATAGCATTTTGCAAAAAAACAGATTTTCACACACACCTCAAATCTATGAATTAGAAATCTGAGAACAGTAATATTTTACACATACATGAAGGTAGTCTACCCATACACTCATAGAACCAAAAATAGTTATATGCTTGCTTCATATATGACACCCCTAAAGGTTCTAGAACCGAAATGAGTTCCATATAGAACCCTATATGGAACCTAAGGGTTCTATATGGAACCAGTTTTGGTTCAGTGAAGAAGAACCCATGAGGTTCTGATCAAAGAACCTTATAACATGTTCTGTATAGAACCTTTAGGGGTGCCATATGTGGAGCAAGCAATAGAACCCCTTTTGGTTCAATCCAGAACCTTTTCTTTAAGAGTATAAGCAGTCATTTCTGATGAGAAAACACAAATGTGAGAAATTGGTGGATATAGCGTTTCGGAAATAAGCATATGTGTGTATGTTGTCTGAATTTGAGATAATGGTGAGAGACACCTTTGACATTCAATGAACCCAGCCTGGTCTCATAGACTAGACATAACATAGTAAATGTAAATCTGGGACACTGAAATTAGTATGATATGGTACGGCTACATAAGACAGATGGTTACTTAAAGTATGACATGGGTGATGGACATTCACAAATGAATGCATACCATACGAAACCTATCGTCAGTGTCTCGGATTTACATATAATACGAAATGCTCTGAGACCAGGTTGGTGAACCAAATCCTACAATGGTGATTGACGTCGCCAAACAGAAGCAGGTTCTCTCCCAAAAAACATTATAGGACTACAGCTAGACCCACGCAAGTTTAGCTTAAGCATGAAGCATACAGGTGTGTCCTCTCTCGCTTTAGACCGGTTGGACAGGTAAACAGAAGCCGACCTTCGAATGCCCCTGCCCGCGTGAATGGACCTCCGCTAGACTGGTCGGACCGGTAAGAGCTTCATTCCTTACCGGATCATAAGACCTGTTTGAGCAGTCAACCACCAAAGTTCTATATATATAGAGAGCACCTTGTTGGTGAGAGGTACCGTCGGAATTTGAGTGCTGGAACTCACTGTCTCCAGACGAAGACGAAGGTACCAAATCTCTACTTTACTACAGGATGCCAACTTTAGAAAACCTGGATTTGCGTTCAAGATATTTTTTTCTATTTTTAAGTGCATGTCTTTTTGTGCCTGAAGAACATTAATGATTGTCCCTCTTTGGTCCAGTGGTTCTTGACAGTTCAACAGTCTTTACCGAAATTGTGAAATGTTTAGGACCACTTGATCAGCGCAAGGGAACTTTCTACCCCAGCGGTTGAACTTTCATCACTCCAAAAAAAAAGGACGTTTCCAAAGACCAACGGGACAACAGAGGTAGACTGCTGTATAGGACTATCTGTGAAGTTTATTGACACTGTCCACAATAACATGTTCGTTGGTTTATGATTGCAATAGTCACTGTTTAAGACGTGCTACAAATGCATTATCAGAATAGGTTAGGACGGTTTTTTGTATGGGCCTCTACTGGTAGGCCTATAGGGTACACGTTCTATTTATTTTCCCCATGCTAGAGTAGGCCTATTTGTATGGGATCATAATGTTTGTGGATGTTTATATTTCTTGATTTAAAACGTAAATGTAACTATTGTAAAATGAATTGTTGTGTATTTTCAAAATAAATTTTCAAAATCTGTCAATAAGCCTAAAGTACGTTTTTTTTTGCTATTATTGCATGGTTTAAGCCAAATTAGATGTCTTGTCTGTCTCTGACCCTTTCCCTTTTACCCACTGTATCTCTTTGCAAGGAAATACAACGTTGCATCTAATAGCCTACAACATGAATCTATGTTGTCCGAGCCACGGGCCTCTTAAAAAACATGAGCCTTTCTGACACAACAAAAGCTTAGTTTTTTTAAATATATAAACAAGTGAGTCACCGGTGGTTCTTTAGGACACGGCCCGCTTCCCCCCTCATGTCAAGGGGTTAAATAGGCCTTTATGGATCACTGAATGTCGAGCGGTTGAGTTCGTTCGTCACTAGTTACCACAGCCACAAAGTCATATACCCCACCTATTTCTACAATTTGTATTCTTACAATTTGATTTTAAACCTAACCATAACCTTAACCCTAACATTAACCACACTGCTTACCTTATGCCTAACCCTAACCTTAAATGAAGACCAAAAAGCAAATTTTTGTTTTCATAAACTTTTATGACAGGCCTATAGCCAATTTGGACTTTGTGGCCGTGCTATCTAGTGGTAACCGTTGAGTGCCGATGATCAGCGGGGTTAAAAACCGTCGAGCGGCGCTGTCCGTGGTTCTGAGCAATGTGCGGCGAAAGCCTGAAAGCTTATGGACACGCTCTGTTTTGACCCTGGGACATTCATGAGGACATTATACACACCCTGGGACATTACATGCACGCTCATGCGCGGAGGCAGGCAAGCACGCATGCATACACACAGGTAACTTAAATAATTACTTTTACTTTTCTTGTCAATGATCTCAAGGCAGCTGGGACCTTAGTCACCAAGAAAACAATTGGTAACACACTAAGCCTTGAAGGACTGAAATCCTGCAGCGCCCGCAAGGTCCCCCTGCTCAAGAAAGCACATATACAGGGCCGTCTGAAGTTTGCCAATGAACATCTGAATGATTCAGAGGAGAACTGGGTGAAAGTGTTGTGGTCAGATGAGACCAAAATTGAGCTCTTTGGCATCAACTCAACTCGCCGTGTTTGGAGGAGGAGGAATGCTGCCTATGACCCCAGAGAACACCATCCCCACTGTCAAACATGGAGGTGGAAACATTATGCTTTGGGGGTGTTTTTCTGCTAAGGGGACAGGACAACTTCACCGCATCAAAGGGATGATGGACGGGGCCATGTACCATCAAATCTTGGGTGAGAACCTCCTTCCCTCAGCCAGGGCATTGAAAATGGGTCGTGGATGGGTATTCCAGCATGACAATGACCCAAAACACACGGCCAAGGCAACAAAGGAGTGGCTCAAGAAGAAGCACATTAAGGTCCTGGAGTGGCCTAGCCAGTCTCCAGACCATAATCCCATAGAAAATCTGTGGAGGGAGCTGAAGGTTCGAGTTGCCAAACGTCAGCCTCGAAACCTTAATGACTTGGAGAAGATCTGCAAAGAGGAGTGGGACAAAATCCCTCCTGAGATGTGTGCAAACCTGGTGGCCAACTACAAGAAACGTTTGACCTCTGTGATTGCCAACAAGGGTTTTGCCACCAAGTACTAAGTCATGTTTTGCAGAGGGGTCAAATACTTATTTCCCTCATTAAAATGCAAATCAATTTATAACATTTTTGACATGCGTTTTTCTGGATTTTTTTGTTGTTATTCTGTCTCTCACTGTTTAAATAAACCTACCATTAAAATTATAGACTGATCATGTCTTTGTCAGTGGGCAAACGTACAAAATCAGCAGGGGATCAAATACTTTTTTCCCTCACTGTAGATGGCGGGGTGGGGTGGGTGTGGAGCCAGAGACAGCAGGGGTTCAAACTGTAGACCCCAGTTCCTACATTTGAATATAAAAATTGATTTTATCAAACAAAACTATGCTACATTTTATCTCTGGGACCCATAGGATGACAACTCAGAGCAAGATTACTGAATGTAAGTACATTATTTACCTTCAGAGGTGAATGTATCAAACATTTTTACATTTACATTTTAGTCATTTAGCAGACGCTCTTATCCAGAGCGACTTACATGAGCAATTAGGGTTAAGTGCCTTGCTTAAGGGCACATCGACAGATTTTTCACCTAGTCGGCTCGGGGATTAGAACCAGCGACCTTTCGGTTACTGGCACAACGCTCATACCCACTAAGCTACCTGCCGCCCAAACCAGTTGCGGTGATACGTTTTTTGTTGTTGTGCACTCTCCTCAAACAATAGCATGTTATTTTTCACTGTGATAGCTACTGTAAATTGGACAGTGCAGTTAGATTAACAAGAATGTAAGCTTTCTGCCCATATAAGACATGTCTATGTCCTGGAAAGTTTACTGTTACTTACAACAGTCATGCTAATCACATTAGTGCACGTTAGCTTAACCGTCCCGTATACGGGACACCAATCCCGTAGAGGTTAAATATTGTTTTACTATAGCCTAGGTCTGTATGCCTACTGTGGATATAGGCTACAATAGAGACCAATTTCCTCAAACATAGTGCCTACCACTCTCGTCTTTACTGTCTGACATCAAGCACTCATTGCAGATTGTTTTTTATGTTTATTGGATTTGGCCAAGCGCGGCCTTCAACCAACCGAAACCACAAGGGTTAAACCCGATAAATTAGAATGGAAAGCAGCCCAGCCAAATCATCATGCCTTGCAAATAGAACTTGGAAAAGCTAAAACTCCAAGATCTTCACCCTTGACACGGTCCACGAACCAAATGATTGCACCCAATTGTTTTTTTCATTTGTACTAGTCAGTCGACTGTCTCCAACTGTCTCCATCACTAGTTCATACAGATGGCACCGACAGAGAGGGCTGCCTCGCTTCTACTCCTTAGGAAACTTTGCAGTATTTTGTTTTTTTAAGTATTATTTCTTACATTGTTAGCCCAGAAAATCTTAAGTGTTATTATATATAACGGGGAAGAGCTATTGGATGTAAGAGCGGCATCAACTTACCAGCACTATGACCAGAAATACGACTTTCCCAAAGCGGATCCTTTGTTCGCACCACCCAGGGCATTTGAACTGATTCCAGAGGCCGCTTCGGTAAAGTCGTATTCCTGGTCATAGTGCTGGTAAGTTGACGGCGCTCTGATATCCAATAGTTATTCTCGGCTGTATGTAATAATGCTCAAGATTTTCTGGCTCTCTCGGGATATACTGTCCCCGTCCATACAGCCATCTGGGTTCTCAGTACATCGCGCCGACAGGAATAATCATCTCTCCGGGAAGAAGAAGGGTGGTGGTGGGGGGGGGGGGGGGGGTATGTTTCATGACTAACGACTCTTGGTGTGATTGTAACAACATACAGGAAACCAAGTCATTTTGTTCACCTGACCTAGAATTCCTCACAATCAAATGCAGACCGTATTATCTCCCAAGAGAATTCTCTTCAGTTATTGTTACAGCTGTGTATAACCCCCCTCAAGCCGATACCACGACAGCCTTGGCATCAGCACCTTGGCATCAGAGCCAGATCGAGGCCCCTGCGGTGGATGAGTGGGTGCGGTGTTCGGAGGAGACGTGGAACGCTGCTCACGTACATCTGCAGCGGGCCATCCGTCAACACAAGGCGAGCGCCGATCTCCACCGCAGTGAGGGACCGGTGTACGCACCGGGAGATCGAGTCTGGCTCTCGACCAGAAACCTGCTCCTCTGCCTGCCCTGCCGGAAGCTGGGTCGGCGGTTTGTGGGGCCTTTTAAAGTCCTGAGGAGGTTGAACGAGGTGTGTTACAGATTACAACTACCTATTGATTATAAGAATATTAACCCCTCGTTCCATGTGTCTCTCCTCAGGCCGGTGGTAGCTGGTCCACTCCAGGACTGTGAGATAGCAGAGACTCCTCCGCCCCCGCTGGACATCGAGGGGGCTCCGGCGTACACAATTCGGTCCATCCTGGATTCGAGACGTCGGATGGGGGGTCTCCAATATCTCGTGGAGTGGGAGGGGTACGGTCCGGAGGAGCGGTGCTGGGTGCCGAGGAGAGATATCTTAGACCCGTCCCTTCTGACTGAGTTCCATCGTGGTCATCCCACGCGCCCTGCTCCGCGTCCTCCTGGTCGTCCCCGAGGCCGGGGTCGGCGCACGGCTGGAGCCGCGCGTCAAGGGGGGGGGGGTACTGTCACGGTTTCGGCCGAGGCTGCTCCTTCTCCTTGTTCGGGCAGGCTTCGGCGGTCGTCGTCTCCGGAGTACTAGCTGCCACCGTTCGTTGTTTCTGTGTTTGTTTGGTTTGGTCTGTTTTGGTACACCTGTTTCTCATTTTGTCTTGATTATGTGTCCTTTAAGTTCTCGTTGTTTCTGTCTTGTGGTTGTGTGTAGTTGTTCCTTGTCAGCTGGTGCTTCCAGTCAGTTAGTGCTCTATTCTGTATTAGATAGAGAGTCCGCACTTGTTGTGCGAGTTTGCTGTGTTTTGCATTTATACGCTGTGTGCGTTATTTTTCTCGTGCCTCCGGCTCTGTTTGTAGCCGTTCTTTTTGTGGACTTTACTAAAGTATTTTTGGACTAGCATCTGTGTCCTGCATCTGATTCCTACACCACACCTACGCCCGCTCTGACACACTGCCTTGTCACAACACAACTCATTGGCTCAAATGCATTAAGAAGGAAAGAAATTCCGCAAATTAACTTTTAAGAAGGCACACCTTTTAATTGAAATGCATTCCAGGTGACTACTTCATGAAGCTGGTTGAGAGAATGCCAAGAGTGTGCAAAGCTGTCATCAAGGCAAATGGTGGCTATTTGAAGAATCTCAAATATAAAATATATTTTGATTTGTTTAACACTTTTTTGGTTACTACATGATTCCATATGTGTTATTTCATTGTGTTGATGTCTTCACTATTATTCTACAATGTAAAAAATAGTAAAAATAAAGAAAAACCCTTGTATGAGTAGGTTTGTCCAAACTTTTGACTGGTAGTGCATGTTATTGTTTTCGCTGCATAATATTTAGAAGTAGTCCCTTTTCAGGTTTAGAAGAATTTACTGCTAAATGCTAACTTGTTTGTGTAAGCTGGTACTGTTGCATAGCTAGCATAGAGAAGTCTGTGGTGGTAGTCAGTCGTTTTTAACTGTAATGCAGTTGATTGGTAACGATGACATGAACATGTATTGGGTTAACATCCATACAAGCCTTATACTCCGATTTTTACCTCAACATAGTGTGATATAGCCTACACATATAAACAATAGGCTAAATGTTGGCTAATTTTGCTGGGGGACAATGAGGACATTCGGGATCTTTCCCCTACAGCATCTTTTCCCCACGCATTTCCATGGCATTTCCATTGTTTTTGTCAAGTTCCATTGACCTCTTTACCACGTCTATAGGCCTACCCTACAATGTGACTCTCTTGTTATCTAAAATAAGTGAAACAGCCTAAATCGATCAACAGAAGCAAACCTGGCCTTTAGCTCTATCTAGCCAAATGTTTCCCTGTTTTCTTTCCCGAGGATAAGCTAAAGGTTAAGAAGTTGGACTTAACATTTCTATCCAGAGCTTCTCTTTGTATTAATGAAAGGGAAATGATTGACTGGCGAGATTACATGAGCTGGTTAACAGCTGAGATGTCCCGTAGGATGCTTTCTTTGTCATTTCTGTCACCTTTCGGGGCAGACCAGCCTGCTCCCGCGGATGGGTGGACATCTTAAATCATAATGGTTGCCTCTGGACCCTGACAATAACTTACAATGTTATTTCTAAGGCCTGGATCACACCGACAGTGTTTTTACATTTTGGTACACCAAAAGTACATTCATTTCCAATTGAACGCTGCATTTGCTTTGCAGCATTGCATTGCAGAGGCAGTTGCAGTGCGTTCTGTGTGGTGCACACGTTGAATTTATCGAACGTATGCGTCAAACTGAATGCGAAGACGGCTTGACAGAAATGGTAGCAGAAGGTGAATGTTGAACTTTTGTTGCACACAAAGATGATGATGATGATGCTGCTGCTGATGATGCTGCGTACTATTTTGCGCCGTTTCTCTGTCTGTGTGGTCAAGGCGTAACCCTCTTGACAGGTGTGTTGCTGTTCGAAAGTGTGTTTATCCTGTGGTCTGAGGTAGAGGTGTGCCATACAATTGTGCGTGATGATATCAAGGCTGCAGCCATGCCAAATACTGGCATAGGCCTAATCCAGATGAAATTGTATTTTTATTTTTTTTTACCTTTATTTAACTAGGCAAGTCAGTTAAGAACAAATTCTTATTTACAATGACGGCCTACAGCCTACGGGACTCCCAATCACGGTCGGTTGTGATACAGCCTGGAATCGAACCAGGGGTCTGTAGTGATGCCTCAAGCACTGAGATGCAGTGCCTTAGACCGCTGCGCCACTCGGGAGGATTTGCATATTTCTCTGGATTGTCTCATTGATTGTGGGTGGTATAGGTGGGCGAACACGTAATATAAATGAATAAATGCATGGCTGTCATTTTATTGGATCTCGTGCTTTTGGGCCAACATTAGTTTTTGGACCCTTTTAGACACATCTTAATATCATAGGGTATAGGCCTATAGCCTATAGTCCTCGACGTGGAAAAGGGGATATAGGAACAAGCATAACGCCTACCAAAGGCATAGGCCTCAGTTATAGGCTTCATTAAGCAGTTACAGGCATAATTCAGCACTACCTACCTTTTACTCCTTTATAAAGGGTCACACTCTCTATTTCCAGCTGAAGGTTTCACTTTATTAAAAGCCATTTTGTCAAGGTCTTACAAGGAGAGTCATTGACCCCAGCTTCTCGGAACAATCAGACAAACCAACCCCTAACTTGTGGGAGAAGAAGCAATAGAGCACGTTTGACATAAATGACTTTGTTTTCGCTCGTAATGGCCGCCTGGTTATCTGAAACGAGCTTTCTGTGTTCAGGAGATAAGATTTGTTTTATTAGGCGTCAGGATGTAATGTCTTACAATTCGCTTTTAAAGCGCCAAAGAAAAATAGACGTTATCTACGCAATTAAGCATTGTGATCAAGTCACTCGTGGATATTCCTCCATCTCTGGCAACACAAAACCCCGACTACCCTGATAGGGTTGAAGTCATTTTCCCTTTTATCTGTGGGTCAGGTGGCTTTGGCGTGCATCAATCAACATGGCCCAGAAAAACCGGTTGTTAAAAACCCCAAACAAGGAGAACGCAAATGGGCAACCCCTACATGAACCGGTTGATTAATTTCAAAGAGGCCATCTCCCTAAGGGTAGGTAAAGGTTATCCACCAAACAGTCACATAATGATGGTCAAATAAAGGTGAAGTGGACTATGACTAAGCTAGAAGGCCTGCGGCGCATAGGTCTATACACGAATATGAAAACAGATGAGAGAGCACACTACTGTCACTTTTAAGCAAGTACAAGCCTAAACCCTATATTATTTTTATCCAATGAAAACATCAGGCGATCTCTATGACAACAGAACAGCCTAATGTTCTACTGATTTCAAAAAAGCATGGCCATTTTGTCCCATGACTGAAGATCTATGCATTGAAATATTCAACTCAAGAAACACAGTTGCATTACTACATTATTACTGATGCTTGAGAATATGAAATCATTTTCCCGACCAAAAGCACACATACACACAAACACCTTTTTAGAGCAATGGACACAAACCAATATGATAATGTCAATGCATGACACGAGAGCGTGTGGCCTTTATGGCCGCTGGTGTGGCCACTGTATGCGGCGTGAGCGCGCATTCAACAACCAGTGTTTGAAGAGACTGAGAGTGAGTGAACGAGTGAATGGCAGGGGGCGGATGCTTTCAGGTAATCCACGCGTGGTACGCTCATATGCTTTCATTTGGGACTGATAGAATGAGAGCGACCGAATAGGATCCGATTCCAGCGCCACCATGAAATAGATGATAGCCTACGGACTTGGGATATGCAAATAATTTGTTGTTGAACTTTCGGAATCGGACAAGAGAAAGCTGCTGTCTGGAATCATTTTGTCATGACGAATATATCAGTGAGAATATGACGCTGAAAATATGAGATGATACTTGGTGCGTGTCAGTTTGACAGAATCATAGCGACTTGAGGGACGACTTTCCATGGCTTTATATAATTCCACTGGGACCTCTGAGGTGGAAAAAACGGTGCCCACTTATGAGGATCTGGGTGCGTTCTATGTGGATACCGATGGCTATCCACATGGCTATATATTTGGATATACCAGTCATCTAATGCGAAGAAAAGCTCAGGTAAGCGCAAAACATAAAAAAAAATAGGTTAAATGACAAATTAAAATATTGCATATGCAACTAAGGTATTGCAAGTGGTGATATTTAGTTGCTGACTGAATGGTAAAGAAGTCTATGCGTCTTTATCAGATAAATGTACTTTTGTTTGCTGATGACTCGCCGTAGTAGTCCAAGATTCAGCACCATGAACAGCGCCCGATCTTCGGTGGATAACTTGTTACTTCGTTGTCGTGCTAAGTTCACAGCAAGCACGCTCTATTTCATGAGACAGACTGGCTACGAAAATATACTGTCAGAGTAGGTTATGTCTGCAAAAGTATGCCGTTGAAAGTTAGCAAAGGTTTTTAGTGCAAAATGCATAAAGGCTATTGAGAAATGTCGGTTACACAAAAAGGAGTCACGAGACCAGACTTTCCATTTTTGTTGAACACCTTTTTATATACCGGCGCTGTTGACTACCACAGCAACTCAAAGCCATGCCAACTTCTTTTAAAAAGAATGTCAAAAGCTGGCTAATGATCGAGCAATAGAAGAAAGAAAAAATATCTGTATGTAATGCTCTAGGCTATGACAATGTCGTCCAGTTCTTTGTTTTGTTTTGTGTAACCAACGTATGCCTAGTAGACTATGTTTACGTTTGTAATTTTTTTAAAACTATTTAAGAGGACCACAATAGAAATACGTTTTCAAAACTTTTTGGTGTCATCTTAGATGATTGTAAATGCATTATCCACATGTGTGGTTGCATTGTGTTTTAAATTGTCAAATAAATCAATATATTGTCAAATCAATCTAATGAGTAATTTTCAGTAGGCTAGTCTATCCACGCAACAGCAGCAGTTGTTTGACGATGATGCATTCGAGAAACACAGATATGCTACGGACGTGCTGTCATTCCTCATATGTCAGATATTAATGTCTAGACTGTGAGCTGAAATCAGTAGCCTAATATATAACGAGTAATTGTGTCAGATAATGGTCAGGTGAGGGCGCCAGAGCAATACGAACCAGGGCCTTCGTCTTATTATAAGAGGTGGTGTTAGCAGCCTACCCAACACGAGTACAGTAGCCTACTGTTTGGCGAGCGTGAGTTCTTGACTATAAATAATTACGATCACACAGGCGCACAAAATAAATCCAAATGGGTCTTTGCATACGGGACTTGAGTGTACACGAGTAGCTTCGATAATCAGTCAGGCCAAGCACTCTCCATCCTCACTGTTGTAAATGTGCGGACTTTGGTATGAAAATGACGCAATTACAATGTCGATCACAAAGCCTAGCAATTTTTTAAGGATGTCGTTCATAAATTGAAACAGTAGCCTAATCCTTGTCATCAAGAGTGAAAAAAAGTGATATACATTTTGGCAAGGTAATACGAGATTTATTACAGTCAATCAATAAAAATGATACTGTTTCATCTCCATTATTATCTATAGTAGGCCTATGTGCAGTCTAATTGTGATACTGAACTTTCATGACAGAGCGCCCCATATCCCCTAGTCAAACGTCCCATCACAAAGTTAGAGGAAGTTGAAACCGAGAGCTCCACCCATCCATCCCATGGAGGCTATTACCTCATCCGAACATTCCACCAAATTGAATTCTATCGCTGTCAGACGCGCTGTGGGAATGAATTAAACTGCCAAGGGACTACTGCGAGGACTATCTTATCACCATACATTTTTCTGGGCGATTTACCAATATATGCAAGGGCCAAATCGTCACCAATAAACGTGGGAACTGTAGGCAATAACATTACAGGTTCAATCGAAAACGTGTGTGAGTTGGTAACATATACGAGATGTACTCACAGTATTGGAATACGGCTCGAGGACGCAAACCAGACTACAGGAGATATACGGTGAGGTCCCTTGAGTATATCGATGGATGACGTTTCAGATGTCTGAGATGAGTTAACTATACAACTTTTTTGCTATGCATTGTGTAAAGTAAAACATCAGACCCTGACTATAGGCTATGGCTTCCTTTTTGTTTATATGGAGACCGTTGCATATCACCTTTTAGGGGCAATCTGCAATTGATACATACATTTTTGTACTTTTAATTATATATATATATATATATATATATATATATATTTAATTATATTATATTAATTATATATATTATACCCATTGATTGTTGAATAATATAATTTATAAATGCCTCATGAGCTTAATTCAACTGTCATACCCCATCAAAACCCAAAACCTGTTTTACTATTTGTAAAAATAATAATTGTAAACAAACACTGAATAGCCTCAAGACATGATTAAAACAGTCATTTTGATCTCATGGATAGTCAGTCCTTGCAACCATAGCTGTGTTTATGAATTTGAGACCCATCCTGCAGCTGTTTATCAAATCAGTGGCGGGGTAACTGCTTTGTTGATGTTTGAAGTGCAGATTGCCCCTTTAACCTATCACCTTTAACCTAATTGCTCATGGGCGGAAGTGTCTGTTGAATGTGATTACCTACACCTGTGCATTATTATCAATTACAATCCTCCATCATACAGGTGTGCATATGCATTCTTGCTGTATTGATAACTAGTCAGAAGACAGACACCTTTATTAAAACTTGTATTTCTTCCCTGTTTTATAAGGTTGTTGAGGGAGAGACCCTGATATCTCTGGGAGTCAATCCAAGGAAGAGGCTTCACTCAGCGCCGGTGGAGGATGTTGAATGCGGCGGCCGGCCAAACCCCGAGGGCGCTGGGTCAGTGTCCGTGACGGAGTTGAGTCACTATGGGGAAAAGGGAGAAGGCGAGGGGACCTTGTGCCAACGATGTCAGATCATTGCTACAGAGCTGAACAGGCAAGCGCTTGCTTTGGCCGACCCTGCGTCCCTGAAGGTTTGTAACTTTGAACGCTCCGCTCTTCACCATTAAAACAATTACTTAAGACAACTGTCCCAACAATGTAGTCGGACACACAGTTCTGCTTTTATATATCTATTTTTTCCTCATGGTTTTAGGCTTATAGATGCAGTCACTGCATGGTTTAAACACCCAGAAAGGTAGGCCTAGCAGTTAAGAGCTTATAACTTCAGATAAACATGTAATTGGTTCAGATAGACATGTCATTGGTTCAGATAGACATGTCATTGTTTCAGATAGACATGTAGCCTATGAATGAACCCCACACAAGTACCAGATAAATCAACGAAACAGCTGATGTTACGAATTATTTTTCACCTGTAGGCTATATCACGACCTGTTGACTATTGCTTTGTGGAAAAAACACACGGCATAAAAGGCTGCTGGTGTCCCATGACTTCTCATGGGCCTACCCCATGATTTTCAATGTGAATGCCATGGGACTTTTACATAAGGGTTATTTTTAAGGCTACGAACCATGCTCATAGGACAATGTAGAAGTGTGGAGAGGCATTTGATACTGAGGTCTTTTGTCAGGTTTGTATTGCTGAGAATAATCCTCAAAGTGCACTCCTGTCCCAATTGTGGTCTGGGACACTGCTCACGGGCCCATTTCCCATAGTGACAGCGCTCTCTTCCCATCCTCTCAGAGCGAAAGTAGAACTTGGCGGATTCGCTAGATGTACCCAGCTATGATACAGTATGTGCTGTGCTGTGCAAGTGTGTATGAGATAGTCACAGAGGAAGTCAGAGAGTGAGTGAGAGGGTTAAGCAGAGAGAGAGAGAGAGAGAGAGAGAGAAGCAGAGAGAGAGAGAGAGATAAGCAAAGAGAGAGAGACACAGAGAGAGAGAGAGAGAGAGAGAGAGAGACAGAGATAGAGAGAGATAAGCAGAGCGAGAGAGAGAGAGAGATAAGCAGAGAGAAAGGCAGAGAGAGAGTGAGAGAGATAAGCAGAAAGAGAGAGGCAGAGAGAGAGGCAGAGAGAGAGTGAGGTAGAGAGAGAGATAAGCAGAGAGAGAGGCAGAGAGAGTGAGAGAGATAAGCAGAGAGAGAGGCAGAGAGAGAGTGAGAGAGATAAGCAGAGAGAGAGCGATAAGCAGAGAGAGGAAGGTAGAGAGAGAGAGATAAGCAGAGAGAGTGGGGCAGAGAGAGAGAGAGATAAGCAGAGAGAGAGAGATAAGCAGAGAGAGAGAGGCAGAGAGAGAGAGATAGAGGCAGAGAGAGAGAGAGAGAGAGAGAGAGGCAGAGAGAGAGAGAGAGAGAGAGAGAGAGATAAGCAGAGAGAGGAAGGTAGAGAGAGAGAGATAAGCAGAGAGAGTGGGGCAGAGAGAGAGAGATAAGCAGAGAGAGAGAGATAAGCAGAGAGAGAGAGGCAGAGAGAGATAGAGGCAGAGAGAGAGAGAGAGAGAGAGGCAGAGAGAGAGAGGGGATAAGCAGAGAGAGAGTTTTGGTAACACTTTATTTGGATAGTCCATCTGTAGATGCTCTTCAGACCACCTACAGACTATCAGGAATATTTCAACTATCTACTAACCCGAACCCTAACCCTAACCCTAACCCTAACCCTAACCCTAACCCTAACCCTACCCCTAACCCTAACCCTAACCCTAACCCTAACCCTAACCCTAACCCTAACCTGAATCTAGTTGATGATCCCTACTGTAGAGCGTCTACAGAGTGACTATCCAGACTATCCAAATAAAGGGACCAGAGTATTTGCCATGGAAAGGCCAGTTTTCAGAACTTTACCAGTTCACACCCTGAAAAACTCTGGCTTGTGTACTTGTCAACACAGTTTCAAACATGCACGCTTCCTATGTCTGACCTTTCCTCCTCCTCCTCTACCATGGTACATTTTTATGTAACCCGCTTTGGCTTATATGCTTTATAGCATGTTATTTCTGCTACTCTCAGCAGTTAAGATATGCGTTACAAACGTCACCCTCTTCCCTATGTAATGCATTACTTTTGACCAGTGCCCATAGTTAAATGTAATGCACTATATAGGGAATAGGGTGCCATTTGGGATGCGACCGAGTTATTTGCCCAGCTCATAAAGGGGGCCTAGTCAGCACTTTGAGCTCATCATCATGAACGATGGCTTTCATCGGATCCCCATCAGCCATGGAAGGAAGTGCTGAACATCAGAAATGGAGCCAGTCATACCCGTTGTTATTATTAAGGGTATCCTGATAATGGTAATAAAACGTATGTTGTCCATGGAAGTTTTGTGTTCACCTTCTGAGAAGACCACTTTGTTTATGGAGTTTTTAAAATAGGATTTGACAGACATCTTCAAGCTGAATTCATGACCATTTACCACAGACTTCTCAGTAACACACCCCACTGGGCACACACTGGTTGAATCAACGTAGAATACATTTACATTTACATCATTTAGCAGACGTTGAATTGACGTCTATGCCCAGTGGGACACTACTACTACGTAGATACCCAGTGGGACACTACTACTACGTAGATACCAGAAGCAGATCTCTCTCCATGTCACAGAGTCAGATAGGAAGGTGATCTCTCTCCATATCACAGAGTCAGATAGGAAGGTGATCTCTCTCCATATCACAGAGTCAGATAGGAAGGTGATCTCTCTCCATATCACAGAGTCAGATAGGAAGGTGATCTCTCTCCATATCACAGAGTCAGATAGGAAGGTGATCTCTCTCCATATCACAGAGTCAGATAGGAAGGTGATCTCTCTCCATGTCACAGCCAGATGGGAAGGTGAACATTAGAATTGATCCCGGAGCTGCTTTAAAGTCTGTTTTGTGGTTTTCCTCACTATGTGGTTAAGTCTTTGGACAGGATGAGCTGATATTAGATCTGTTGGTTGGATGAGGGTATAATATAATATAATATAATCGATTATAATTTAATATAGTATAATAATAATATAATCCCAAGTTTCTCTTGGCTCTTCTCTTTTGTTTGATAGGTCATGTGGATATCCATGCCAGATCATGCTCTCTCTATCTGTGAGATCGGCATGTCATTCCCAAAAACCAAATCTGAAATTTAGTCCACCTTGACTTCAAGCTGTAATGGTGGTACGGGCTGGCATACTCTCTCATGGGGGCGGGGGTTTCTGCCCATGCATGATGGTATAGGGGCATGTCTTGTGTCAGGCAGAGCTTTGATTATCACCCCCCCTCCCTGGGCCCATGAATAGTTTAGTCTGGCTTGGAGTCTGGGGAGCGACATTTTCCTTCCGGGAGCTCCAATATTGTACCATGCAATTGCATTGTGTTTGCTGTGTGTATGGATCTGTTTACTAAATCTCTGGTTAAACTAAAGTTTGTCCTAAAAAACAAAAACAAAATAGAATTATTGTAAAATTGACTGTGTCCATAAAATGTATATAGTATGTATAAGCTGGAAGTAGAGGCCTAAGCATTGCTGTTCACAAGTTTACTCCAATTAGGGAAGGGGTGGTTGGGTTGGAAAGTAATAAAGGGAAATATTATTTAAAAAAAAGGATATGTATATGTGTATGTATATGTATGTGTATTTATATATGTATGTATGTATGTATATATGTATGTATGTATGTATGTATGTATGTATGTATGTACACATATATATTTGCGAGAAAAACAAAACAAATGGGGGATTGGAAGTGATGCAGACAATGACATTGATGGAAGTTACAATCTGCAATATTAAAGCTGATCTACGCCCTAAAAAAATAAAAAAAATAAGACAAAGTCTGTCGTCATGGAAATTGTTCAAGAAAAGCTACAACATAAAAAAAAAAAACAGCTGCAGATTATAATTTCATTCGTCCTGTATATTTCAAATATTACAGTGTGTTTGTTCACAGGGGTCTTTGCAGGGGGAAAATGTTTCCTTGGGCGTGCGCCTAACTAACCGTAACCCCCAGGTCCTTTGGCTTGGTGTGATGTAGTTTCAGGTCATTCCTCATGGCCTGCCTGCCTACCTGCCCAGACTATGGCTGGGTTTCAATGGCTTTTCCCCCTACTTTACTTTGTGACCATTGATATCAGTTCGAATCAAATTGTTTTCACCCCATCATGTCCTTTTAGATCAGTGTTCAAGGAAAAGAGATGACGACAGGAGGCTATTCTAAATTATTGGGACATGGCCTATAGTGCTGCGTGGGTCAAAATGGCACCAGCCACAGTGAATGGATAAGTCCGTATAACCCTCACTTGGTTTGATGTTGCCACAACTTTTATGTTAGAAAAGTTGTCTGTACACAGGGCCATATAGTTGTCCATACACAGGGCCATATAGTTGTCTATACACAGGGCCATATAGTTGTCTATACACAGGGCCATATAGTTGTCTATACACAGGGCCATATAGTTGTCTGTACACAGGGCCATATAGTTGTCTATACACAGGGCCATATAGTTGTCTATACACAGGGCCATATAGTTGTCCGTACACAGGGCCATATAGTTGTCTATACACAGGGCCATATAGTTGTCTATACACAGGGCCATATAGTTGTCTATACACAGGGCCATATAGTTGTCTATACACAGGGCCATATAGTTGTCCATACACATGGCCATATAGTTGTCTATACACAGGGCCATATAGTTGTCCATACACAGGGCCATATAGTTGTCCATACACAGGGCCATATAGTTGTCTATACACAGGGCCATATAGTTGTCCATACACAGGGCCATATAGTTGTCTATACACAGGGCCATATAGTTGTCTATACACAGGGCCATATAGTTGTCTATACACAGGGCCATATAGTTGTCCATACACAGGGCCATATAGTTGTCTATACACAGGGCCATATAGTTGTCTATACACAGGGCCATATAGTTGTCTATACACAGGGCCATATAGTTGTCTATACACAGGGCCATATAGTTGTCCATACACAGGGCCATATAGTTATCTGTACACATGGCCATATAGTTGTCTATACACAGGGCCATATAGTTGTCCATACACAGGGCCATATAGTTGTCTATACACAGGGCCATATAGTTGTCTGTACACATGGCCATATAGTTGTCTATACACAGGGCCATATAGTTGTCTATACACAGGGCCATAAAGTTGTCTGTACACAGGGCCATATAGTTGTCTATACACAGGGCCATATAGTTGTCCATACACAGGGCCATATAGTTGTCTATACACAGGGCCATATAGTTGTCTGTACACATGGCCATATAGTTGTCTATACACAGGGCCATATAGTTGTCTATACACAGGGCCATAAAGTTGTCTGTACACAGGGCCATATAGTTGTCTATACACAGGGCCATAAAGTTGTCTATACACAGGGCCATAAAGTTGTCCATACACAGGGCCATATAGTTGTCTGTACACAGGGCCATATAGTTGTCTATACACAGGGCCATATAGTTGTCTGTACACAGGGCCATATAGTTGTCCATTCACAGGGCCATATAGTTGTCTGTACACAGGGCCATATAGTTGTCTATACACAGGGCCATATAGTTGTCTATACACAGGGCCATATAGTTGTCCATACACAGGGCCATATAGTTGTCCATACACAGGGCCATATAGTTGTCTATACACAGGGCCATATAGTTGTCTATACACAGGGCCATATAGTTGTCTATACACAGGGCCATATAGTTGTCTATACACAGGGCCATATAGTTGTCTATACACAGGGCCATATAGTTGTCTATACACAGGGCCATATAGTTGTCCGTACACAGGGCCATATAGTTGTCCGTACACAGGGCCATATAGTTGTCTATACACAGGGCCATATAGTTGTCTATACACAGGGCCATATAGTTGTCCGTACACAGGGCCATATAGTTGTCCGTACACAGGGCCGTATGTAGAGTTACACGTGTGAGAACTATGAGTTGCTTAGGAAGTTGGAGAAGCCGTCTGTAGACGTGCCAGTCTTTGCGCAGAAGCTTTTGTTGGAGAGTTCTAGAGTCTAGCTCTTCATTTTCTGCTCCCTTGGTACATTTTAAAAAACCAGTGTGTTTTGAAAGACATTAAACAAATTGCAAAGACCAAGGTCCAAGCATCAAAATGAACTTACTTAGCTTACTTCAAGTGTTTCCCAGGACCTCCAAAACTATCAACAGTTCAGATGGTGTCTTAAGTTGGGGGATATGACTCATATATATTTAATTGTCAACACAAGTGTTGAATTTTCCTCACCTAGAATGACATCATATGAAAGGGAGTGTGAATCTATCCACTCTCTCCTTGATGTTTACTTTTACATAGCCATTTTTATATACAACAGCAAGTGCCTCATTGTCTTTGAAAACAATGCCAGTCGCAGAGTGTGAACAACGGAGTACAAATAGGAAGTGACCCTTGTTGATCTTCGCTCTGAGCTGAAAGCATATCCCTTTAGACATCCTTGGTTCAATTCAATGAAACCTGCAGTGCGTTGCAGTATTTAACAGCGATTATGCTATCGCCACCATCCTGGTAGCATAAATAGTGCTCATGTAACTACAAACAAGTGTTTTCAAATGAAACACTGGTTTCTCATGACATCTTGCCACCCTCAAGCTCTGGGAGAAAATGGTCCCACTTTACCCAAGCACCCACCTGGCAACCCACCTAGAACTGTTGGTGTTTGTTTTCAACCCTGCCTTGTATGAATGCCACCGGTGAGAAGGAGTAATGTGTTTTGCCATAGACAGGGATGGCATTTCGCATAGGGTGCTGCGGGTACTGCGGGTCCTGGTGGGATGTAATCGGCACCTGGGCAGAGGAAAGTAGCATGGATTTGTCCAAGATTGCCCAAATTGTGATGTACAAGATTGCCAACATCATCATCGGAAACATACTGGAATGTATGCAGGTTTGCTAGGGGTCCAAGCACAGAAGGTTTAGAGCCTTAATGTATAAAAAAAAAGGTGAGAAGTAGGCATTGGTCTGAAGCCTAAAAATAAAGCAAATTCACATGAGCAACACAATACCTTCTCCACCCATGCTCTACCAAGGTTTTCCAGCACACAGTTTTGACCTACTGCAGTAGTTATGTTGGTCTATTGTACTTCAAATAATGTGTATGCAGGTTTCTTACGATTAAAATCTTCTCACACAGCCTAATTCATCCTCTGGGAGGAGGTGCTCCCACAACAATGTGATTTGTACCACATACAAGTTAAAGTATTGGATCCTTCACACATCCCATTTCACTACCGTTTCAAGCTTTTTTTTTATTATATGAATTACCATCATGCTTGATTGAGCGAGCACTTTTTCTTCTAGTAATGTGGTGCCTGCCTGTATTTCCTTTAACCTGTTTATTTAGCACTACATGGGCGGTAGGTAGCCTAGCAGTTAAGAGCGTTGGGCCAGTAACCTAAAGGTTTTTTAATTTTTTTATGTATTATATGAAAGAATAGAGGCGCCACATGACATATTGACAATTAATCTGCTTTATTACCCTCTAGTTGTAATTTACTTATCATCTCTTCCAAAGACTTCTGAAGATCAAACTTGTCACCCAGCATTTCAATCACTTTCGACAGGTCCAGGGTTTTGCTGTTGTCCTGTGTCGGATCTGGACAGGCATCTATGCGGCAAATTATGACAGTCCGTGATTAAATAAACATTTACATTATCACAAGGATACAACATTTAGTTTTCCCCAGAAGCTACTTTGCATTAAGGTATTCTACCCTTGTGGATGTATCTTCCGAACAGCATGCAGAACAGCTCGTTGTTGTTGGCCTATCCAGCACAGTGACAAAGCACAATGTCAAATCTAGTTCGCTAGCTTATCATGCAGTCGGCGCTTCGCTGATAACTTTGCAAACTTTGGTTGAATCACTCAGTCTGCTCACCTTGCTTCCATTCTAAAATGGTAGCTTGGTCGCTGAAAATAGTTTCTGGTGAAAACTCTAGGTAAGGTAAGATGCTTACCTTTCTGTGGGTTTGTGAACACAGCTGGTGGCAAATTGAGACAGTCCACCTGTTTCTTAAACACTTTCAGTTCAGCAGAGGTGATCTCCTTTCTCTTACCTGTTCATCATAGGGAATAGAAAATATATTATGAGCCAGAGGGCCCCAAAATAAACATATTTTCATATTCATATTTTCACATACTGTATATCATGTCCAATTAGTTAAGTAGTAATACGTTTTTAAACAAGACCATAGTACTGAGTTTAGCATGATAGACAGGGCTCTCAGTGTATTTTCTAATGTTCTTACTGTAGAGATACAGAGTGCTGTAGTTGCCAAGCAATGACATCTTTTGGTGGGCAAGGAGGCAGTCAGGGCAGGTACTCAGGTAGGTCAGGGAAGAGGACAAAGGCAACGCTATGGCACACAAACACACACTTTTTTTAACATGACATACCACATTCGTTCACTATCCTTTAGTGCAAAGTCATTATTATTATTATTATTGTTATTATTATTATTATTATTATTATTATTAGTAGTAGTAGTAGTAGTAGTAGTAGTAGTAGTAGTAGTAGTAGTAGTAGTAGTAGTAGTATTGTTATGGCTTTACTCACTTGACGTAAATGTGTTGTTTTCCATGGTCATCACACTGGTCATGCTGATGCATTTGCCTCCACTGTTGAGTAATGAACTGAGATAAATATACTACAACATTCAATTACAAATTAAATTATACATCACATTACACTCAAAACACATTTCTCTAAGTTGTCTTTGTTCTGAGAACATTCCTAATGTCACACAATTTGAGAACGTTCCCAGAATATACCCAACAAACCAAAACTGGTTCTGTGTATGTTCCCAGAACATTTCATTAAGCTGTGGGAAAGGTGTAAGAACATTCCCCCTAAAAGTTATAATAACACAATCTGTCCAGTTGTGTTGATGATTATACAATGTTGGTATTAATGTGGAAAAAACATTCCTCTGATGTTGCAAGAATGTTAACATAACATTTGTTATGTCATTTTAAAGTGTCCAAAACATTTCATTATGCTGTGAGAACAATGCGGGTACATTAGCACTCACATCTGACCTGTAGCACTCAAATCTGACCTGTAGCACTCACATCTGTAATCATGAAGTGCTTTGGAAGCCTGGTCATGGCACATCTTTTTTTCTTGAGCGGTTGGTCAGGGGACCAGAACATAATTACAAATAATTTGTAAACCGCAAATTAACCGTAAGGAGCCCAAACAGATATAATATTTCATTAAAACAATCATTTCAAACCTTGCTTACGTTTGTATACGATCACACATATCTCTATTATGCGTGGGAATACTTTGGAACAGATTTCCAAAATTAAAATAACTTGGAGCTGATTTATTAACTATTTAGCAGTCTTATGACTTGGGAATAGAAGCTGTTCAGGAGCCTGTTGGTGTCAGACTTCATGCTCCGGTACCGCTTGCCGTGTGGAAGCAGAGAGAACAGTCTACGGCTTGGGTGGCTGGAGTCTTTAACGATTTTCCGGGCCTTCCTTTCACACCGCCTGATATAGAGGTCCTGTATGGCAGGGAGCTCAGCCCCAGTGATGTACTGGGCTGTCCGTGCCACCCTCTGTAGCGCCATGCGATCGCGGGCGGTGCTGTTGCCATACCAAGCAGTGATGCTGCCAGTCAAGATGCTCTCAATAGTGCAGCTGTATAACTGTTTGAGGATTTGAGTCTCCATGCCAAATCTTTTCAGCCTCTTGAAGGGGAAGAGGCATTGTCATGCCTTCTTCGTCAAATCAAATCAAATCAAAATGTTATTTGTCACATACACGTGTTTAGCAGATGTTATTGCGGGTGTAGCGAAATGCTTGTGCTTCTAACTCCGACAGTGCAGTAATATCTAACAAGTAATATCTAACAATTTCACAACATATACCCAATACACACAAATCTAAGTAAGGAATGGAATTAAGAATATATACATATATGGAGGAGCAATGACAGAGCGGAATGGACTAAGATACAGTAGAATATTATAGTTTGCCCCCGGTAATGCGTTCGGCAGACAGCACCACCCTCTGGAGAGCCCTGCGGTTGCGGGCGGTGCAGTTGCCGTACCAGGCGGTCATACAGCCCGACAGGATGCTCTCAATTGTACATCTGTAAAAGTTTGTGAGGGTTTTAGGTGCCAAGCCAAATGTATTCAGCCTCCTGAGGTTGAAGAGGCTCAGTTGCGCCTTCTTCACCTCACTGTCTGCGTGGGTGGACCATTTCAGTTGGTCAGTGATGTGTACGCCAAGGACCTTGAAGCTTTCCACCTTCTCCACTGCGGGTCCCGTCGATGTGGATAGGGGGGGTGCACCCTCTGCTGTATCCTGAAGTCCACGATCATCTCCTTTGTTTTGTTGACGTTGAGTGAGAGGTTATTTGAATGATGGTGTTGATGTGAGCCATGACCAGCCTTTCAAAGCATTTCATGGCTACAGATGTGAGTGCTACAGCCATAGTCAATTAATCAATTAATAACGTTCCACCCATCAGGCCACTAGAGGGTGATTTGGTCATTTGACTGCAGGAAAGGGCTACAAAATCTATAACTATGTTTGGACAATACCCTAATCAAATATAATGATGTAAGATGATTGAAATGGCATTTGTTTAAAAGTTTGGCAACTTCAAATAATAATGTTTTCAGAACTCTTTTTTTTATTGCTTAAGTATGTTCAGGGAATGTTATTGGAATTATCATGTCACAGCATCACACTATAACTTTGAGACCATTGAGAGGGCGGCGGGTAGCCACATTTTGTTGCAGCAGCATATTCTAAAAACACTACGGGAACATTGTGTTATTACATTCCCTGGCAACCTAATGAAAACCTTAGGGGGATGTTCTGTGGTAGTTTTTAGAGAGGTTGTGAACAACATTTTAGTAAATGTTAGGAGAACATTCCAAGGATATTTCATTTCAAACATTTTCTTAGAAAAAAATATTTGTTGATCAAAAACATTATTTTAATGTTTGTTTGACGTTATCATCCTAATGTTAGCACAAATCCTAACTAGAACTTAATTGAAATGTTAATTAATGTCCTGGGAATGTTCACAGGAATGTTCACGGTTTGCTGGTTAGTTTAAATTGTTTTTAAATAGAACCATGTTGGGACCTCCAGGAAACTTTATGTTGAAGCACTGAAATTCCCCTTAAAGTCTCACTCCAGTCTCCCTTTCACCTCATTTATCACCTGATTTACTTAAAGGCACATTACAGTAAAGAAACTTGAATTTCCTATGTTTTATATTCAGTATATTTCATTTTAGTCATTTAGCAGATGCTCTTATCCAGATCATGCATACATATTTGTTTTCTCATACTGGCCCCCTGTGGGAATCAAACCCACAACCCTGGCGTTGCAAGCGCCATGCTCTACCAACTGAGCTACACGGGGCCCGTGTATTTCCACACTGAGGTTGGAATAATACTGTGAAATTGTGAAAATTATGATAATTCCCTTTTAGTGTAAGAACTGTTTGAAAAGACTGCCTGTAATTTCAGCCTGTTTTGGTGGGATTGAGTTTTGGCGTGCCTGGTGACATCACCAGGCAGTAAATTAAATAGACTAATAAAAAAGAGTTCCAAGAGTTCCAAACCTCTCTGCCAATAACAGCTAGTTTTGAGTCATAGCGAAATACTTGCTTTAGAAATTTCTCTTTGCTAAGAAGCTATTTTTTATTTTATTTTTATTAACAATTTCAGTAAGGTACTTCATTGTTACCCAGAAATTATTTTATATTGAGATAAAAACGGCTGCATTGGACCTTTTTTAAATGTAAAATCTTTTTTTTTTTTTTTCACTAGTCCACTGCTGATACTGTCCCACATTGTTTTGCATGTCAGCAGTCAAGTTTTCAAGATCTTGGATATTCAAGCTATTCAAGAAGCAAAGTGTCACCGGCCACATATGACTGTAAGTCGCTTTGGATAAAAGCGTCTGCTAAATGGCATATTATATATTATATTATATCGTCATCATGATTAAAAATGCAAAAATAATCATAATTGTGAGTATTTAAAGAAGTTCTCTGAACAATTTGAGAGCATTCCTATACTATTATCAATTATTAAATTAAAAATAACTATGTGTGAACTTACAGGAAGTTTTCTGTTAAGGTAATGAAATATTAAGAAACGTTTTTTTTGTGTGAATGTGCTGAGAATGTTCCAAAACAAAGCAACTATCCTGCAACATTCCCAGAAAGTTGTGGGAAGGTTGCAGCAAAATAACAATAGGACAACCACGGTCTCACCATGCTCTGAGAAACATAGCATTTTTTGTGCTAGCTGGGTTTTCAAGTGTTCGTAAAAGCAAAGACGGGGTATAATTATTATTTTTGCACGTTACAATTACAATTTGTGTTACAATGCTGTTTGCTGTTGTGTAATTATTGTATTTCCAACACGTTTTTAACATTTACATTTCCGGTACGGTATGCATACAGTGAACATACAATAAGCATGAAGCGCATTGAAGGTCAAGAATTGTCTTACATGTTTGTCATCTGTAATCCTTTAACAGTGTTGTTCTGGAGTCCAGGAGAGACCTGAATCCAGCCTGTGATCCATTATTTTGCAGCATACTCTCTGCCACCAGGGAACTCACTGCTCTCTGCGATAGAAATCCACTTACCCCAAATCTGCAAGAGATATAGGACCCAGACATACTGTATATACCGACCGATACAAACATAGATGGATAACAGCAGTAGTTAGATACCAACTGTCCAACAGATAGATAAACGGATACAAACGGACAGATAGACAGATAGACAGACAGAAATAGACAGACAGACATAGTACTAACATGGTCCGTGCTGTTCATCTCTAGGGGTCTCAGTAGATCCTCGCAGGACAGAGGAGCTGCCAGTCCCACTGAGAGAAGACTGAGGACAGAGATGACACACAGGACCAACATGTCTCACTAAGTGTCACTGTTATATACTCTAATAAAAAAAAAAAAAAAAAAAAAAGTATTAATATTTGTAAAGTGGTTGTCCCACTGGCTATCATAAGGTGAATGCACCAATTTGTAAGTCGCTCTGGATAAGAGCGTCTGCTAAATGACGTAAATGTAAATGTAATACAGTATATCTCCTGTAGTCTACTTGAAGCCTCACTATCTCTTCCTATATCTGCCCTTTGGTGCACTAGCTGGATTAAACAACAGTGTCAGGGCAGCAGAATAGTGCCAGTCTTATACCCATGAGTTTGCCCTCCACTGGCCTGTGTGCTCTGCAAAACATGTTTGTTTACGGGAACCGTTTCTGTTTGCATTGGCTTTCCCACCATTGCTAAATCATTACTGGGCAAAAAGGCCTTGCTATTAGGTAAGTAGCTTAGCTGTAAAGAACATTGTGCCAGTAACCGGAAGGTTCCTGGTTTGAATCCCCGAGCTGACTAGGTGAAACATCTGTCGATGTGGCTTGAGCAAGGCACTTAACCCTAATTTCTCCTGTAAGTGGCTAAACGACTGCTAAATGACTAAAATGTAAAACGTGTAAATATTAGAAAGGGAGTTGTACTGAGAGCAGAGCACACGGTGCTTCTGAGAGTGGATGTCTGTGTTAGGCCCACAGGACTTTGACCGCCCCCTTATTTTGCCCAAAACAATGTAAACAAGTAGAATCGTTCCCGTTATGCAAATGCTTCACATGAATGTGAATTTTATTTCTGGTAAATCTATCTATCTGTTTCCATTTCTGCGTGTGTATTATACAAATGGTCAGTTATCGCAAAACCACAAGAATATTAACAGTGATAACAACAACATAATAACCCCCCCCTAAAAATAATCATAGATTGGCCAGTCATGATAACATTATACTGCAGTTTTGATGCTGCAGTCAGTGGATTGAAAGAGGTGTGAAGTAAAAAATGTAAACAAGGATATTCATGGTGTCTTTCTGGTCAGATGTTGCATGAACTTTGGATCCGTGTTTCATGTTTATTATTTTTTCATGTTCAGTGTTTCACGTTCCATGTCCAAATCATCCCAACGTCTCTACAATTGATTGTGGAAGTCTATAAAGTTACTTTAAGATGATTTGGACATGGAAAACGCTAATATTGTATTGGGGATTTTGACTTGCCTCGATTTTTGGACAAAAATGCTAACCACTTGCCAAGTAAACACCAGACAGTGGTTAGGTAAACAAAACCAAAACATGGATTGCTGTCTTACCTTGTCCATAGACTGCCTACAGGTTAAGGAAACTAATATGCCATTTTGTTTAAGGCTAACATGTTATTTGAGAATAAAATGAACTTTTTTTATATATTGACCTGTTCAAAAGCAATCGTCTTTGAAACTGCGTGTGAAAACACCTAGAATAGGTTGTTGCATTTATGTCATAATGTAACACTATGCTAACGTAGAGACTGAACAACTCTCTTTGAAATAATCCCACTGAATGGTATATGATGCACCCAGAATAGAGAGGGGAAATATCATTCAACTCATAGTTGAAGTAAAGCCAACTCTTTTTATATCACTAGAAGATCTGTCAGTAGAGCCCCACATTTAAATATCCAGCTCAGTAAAACTTTTAATTGTCAGTAGTTTCTTTTTCATCTCTTTCAAGCAGTGAATAAGCCGACGTTTGGCTTTTTTGTCAGTGTTGCATTGAACACGTTTCTCTGTCTTCTGTCAGACATCTTGGACAGAACTTAACTGGCTGTCTGCTTAGACTCGCCTGTCAGTTGTCTCCACAGACGACAGACCACTTAGCGTTGTCATGCCAATATACTAAGTATTTTACAAAAGGAAAGGGGTGTGACAAATAAGGCTTTTGCTAGATGGCTGTCATGACTCGACATCCCAATTTTGCTGCATCATCCTGAATAGGACTCAAATTACTGCATTTGGGTGGCAGCTGTGAAAGCACCCTGACTTTGGTATGGGAAAGTTATAGAAAATCAATTCAAGGCTAGCCACTACTCAAAACTCTTCACCAAGCAAAAACATCGTACAATGACTCAAATACATTATATCACAACCTTATGAAGACCTTCTTTACAAAGCCTCTTAACCAAACCTTCCTTTTAATATGCACTAAGTCCCTCAATGTGCTGAGGACTGAAGCAGTACACAGATATTATCCTGTAACAAATAGAGAAATTGGTGAATTGGAGTGAAATAACCAGTGACTAGCATTTCATGAAAACCCCTCGGAGTCGGGAGACGAAAATCACTTAATATCCAGAGAGAGAGAGCGTCAGGAGGGGAAATTGAGAGGTGCTGAACCTCATCACAGTGAGCCGTCTAGTGGGAGTGCAGGCCAACATGTCTGCTTACTTGTCTGCCAAAGTGATTGTGTAACAAATAACCCATGACGTGTGTGTGTGTGTGGATCTCTGTGACCACTGGCCTCTGTAAGGGGTATGCAAAGGACCCTGGCTTGCTGCCTCAGTGTTTTGGCCTGACCAAAATTACAGGGTTTAATAGGAGCTGGTGTTGGGTGTGTGAGTGTAGGAGTGGGCTCTCCTGTGTGTGTGTTAGACCCAAGGTGACTGTTTGGGGCATCACCAAATGAAAACAACAGATAGGAGCCTGTCCATGGGGGTCAGTGATTACGCCGCTAGATGAGTATGCCTGGGAGACATGCAGTACCAGCATGAACGACAGACAGACGGACATGGAGACTGAGATGGAGACAGGCCTCAACAACTAGCCTGACTAATATTCAAGAGTTACAGTTCCTTGCAAAAGTATTCATCCCCCTTGGCGTTTTTCCTATTTTGTTGCATTACAACCTGTAATTTAAATGCATTTTTATTTGGATTTCATTTAATGGACATACACAAAATAGTCCAAATTGGTGAAGTGAAATGAAAAAAATAACTTGTTTCAAAAGATTCTACAAAATAAATAACGGAAAAGTGGTGCGTGCATATGTATTCACCCCCTTTGCTATGAAGCCCCTAAATAAGATCTGGTGCAACCAATTACCTTCAGAAGTCACATAATTAGTTAAATAAAGTCCACCTGTGTGCAATCTAAGTGCCACATGATCTGTCATATGATCTCAGTATACATACACATGTTCTGAAAGGGCCCAGAGTCTGCAACACCACTAAGCAAGGGGCACCACCAAGCAAGCAGCACCATGAAGACCAAGGAGCTCTCCAAACAGGTCAGGGACAGATTTGTGGAGAAGTACAGAGCAGGGTTGGGTTATAAACAAATATCCGAAACTTTGAACATCCCACGGAGCACCATTAAATCCATTATTAAAAAATGGAAAGAATACGGCATCACAACAAACCTGCCAAGAGAGGGCCACCCACCAAAACTCATGGACCAGGCAAGGAGGGCATTAATCAGAGAGGCAACAAAGAGACCAAAGATAACCCTGAAGGAGCTGCAAAGCTCCACAGCGGAGATTGGAGTATCTGTCCATAGGATCACTTTAAGCCGTACACTCCACAGAGCTAGGCTTTATGGAAGAGTGGCCAGAAAAAAGCCATTGCTTAGAGAAAGAAATAAGCAAACACGTTTGGTGTTCGCCAAAAGCCATGTGGGAGACTCCCCAAACATATGGACGAAGGTACTCTGGTCAGATGAGACTAAAATTGAGCTTTTTGGCCATCAAGGAAAACGCTATGTCTGGCGCAAACCCAACACCTCTCATCACCCCAAGAACACCATTCCCACAGTGAAGCATGGTGGTGGCAGCATCATGCTGTGGGGATGTTTTTCATCGGGACTGGGAAACTGGTCAGAATTGAAGGACTGATGGATGGCGCTAAATACAGGGAAATTCTTGAGGGAAACCTGTTTCAGTCTTCCAGAGATTTGAAACTGGGACGGAGGTTCACCTTCCAGCAGGACAATGACCCTAAGCATACTGCTAAAGCAACACTTGAGTGGTTTAAGGGGAAACATTTAAATGTCTTGGAATGGCCTTGTCAAAGCCCTCAATCCAATTGAGAATATGTGGTATGACTTAAAGATTGTTGTACACCAGAGGAACCCATCCAACTTGAAGGAGCTGGAGCAGTTTTGCCTTGAAGAATGGGCAAAATTCCCAGTGGCTAGATGTGCCAAGCTTATAGAGTCATACCCCAAGAGACTTGCAGCTGTAATTGCTGAAAAAGGTGGCTCTACAAAGTGTTGACTTTGGGGGGGGGGGGGGGGGGGGGGGGGGGGGGGTGAATAGTTATGCATGCTCAAGTTTTCTGTTTCTTTGTCTTATTTCTTGTTTGTTTAAAAATATGTATATATATATTGCAAGTGGTAGGCATGTTGTGTAAATCAAATGATACAAACCCCCCAAAAATCGATTTTAATTCCAGGTTGTAAGGCAACAAAATAGGAAAAATGCCAAGGGGGGTGAATACTTTCGCAAGCCACTTTAGTCTGTGTCTGTGTCTGTTTGTGTGTGTGTGTCTGTGTCTGTGTGTGTGTGGCGGAGAGAAAGAAAGGCGTGCCTTAACAGATTATTTACATAACACTTACTGTTGTGGAAAGGGGGGGAAATGGATCTTTACAGTTTTCAGACCTTCTGAAAAGTTAATGAAACTCTGGTCAGTGGACTAACAAACTGTGTGTGTGTGCGCATGCCTTTGTGCACGAATGTGTGTGTGTGCACATTATTGTGTGCTTCAAACTGCTGTCTGGACAGCAGGCTCCTATAATGAAAGGTTAGAGGGAACACAGACATTCTCAGTAGAACTAACAAGGTTTCATTACGTCTCCAAACCTTTAGTGTAAAAGTAGAGTTCATAGTAGGTCTCCGACACAGAAGTCAAGCCCATTAACTTCTGCCCAATACACCAACACAACAACAAGCATTGTGGTATCGAGGGGTTGGCTGACAACCTCACAAATGATCCGCAAGCATCGATGTGGCTGGAAGGTGTGCGTGGTTATGATTCTGCACATCAGATAGCTAGCAACAATGACAAGAAGCTGCCATGTGGGGAATTGTAGTTGGCTCGTTTCAGCTCGTATCTTGTTATTGATACCATGTCTTGTTTTGAGGTGTTTTGACATAATGTCTATTGTAATATGGCTAAAATTGGCTAGCTAGTTAACCTGTAACTGTAACGATGTACAGTGCCTTCAGAAAGTATTCACACCCCTTGACTTTTACCAAATGTTGTAGTGTTACAAAGTGGGATTAAAATGGATTTAATAGTAATTTTTTGTCAACAATCTACACAAAATACTCTGTCAAATTGGAAGAAAAATTCTAACATATTTATATTTTTAATACAAAAAAAAAAACACTACTATAATTGGATTAGATAAGTATTTAAGTCCGTGAGTCAATACATGCTAGAATCACCTATGGCAGCGATTACAGCTGTGAGTATTTCTGGGTAAGTCTCTAAGAGTTTTCCACATCTGAATTGTGAAACATTTGCCTACTATTCTTTTCAAAATTCTTCAAGCTGAAATTGGTTGTTTATCATTGCTAGATAACAATTTTCAGATCTTGCCATAGATTTTCAAATAGATTTAAGTCAAAACTGTAACTCGGCCACTCAGAAACTCTCACTGTCTTCTTGGTAAGCAACTCCAGTGTAGATTTGGCCTTGTGTTTTAGGTTATTGTCCTGCTGAAAGGTGAATTAATCTCCCAGTGTCTGGTGGAAAGCGGACTGAACCAGGTTTTCCTCTAGGATTTTGCTTGTGCTTAGCTCCATTCCGTTACTTTTTTATCCTGAAAAACTCCCCAGTCCTTAATGATTACAAGCATACCCAAAACGTATTATGTGACTTGCACATTTTTACTCCTGAACTTATTTAGGCTTGCCATAACAAAGGGGTTGAATACTTATTGACTCAAGGCATTTCACCTTTTCATTTGTAATTAATTTGTAAACATAATTCCACTTTGACGTTGTGGATTATTGTCTGTAGGCCAGTGACCCAAAATCTAAATGTAATCCAATTTAAATTCAGGCTGTAACACAACAAAATGTGTAAAACGTTAAGGGGTGTGAATACTTTCTGAAGGCACTGTATTTGAGAGACATTGCTCATTGTGCAAATGTATTTATGTTTTCAATAAACATTGAGATTAAATATATACAAAAATATCTATCTATCTATCTATCTATCTATCTATCTATCTATCTATCTATCTATCTATCTATCTATCTATCTATCTATCTATCTATCTATCTATCTATCTATCTATCTATCTATCTATCTATCTATCTATCTATCTATCTATCTATCTATCTATCTATCTATCTATCTATCTATCTATCTATCTATCTATCTATCTATCTATCTATCTATCTATCTATCTATCTATCTATCTATCTATATATATATATATATATATATATATATATATATATAAACGTAACATGTAAAGTGTTGGTGCCATGGTTCATGAGGTAGAACGTGGAGACTGGCTCACTCAGCTGGAGCGAGCTCGCGCTGTGCTCAACTTCCCTTAGCGATCTTAGCCTTCACGCTAACATAGCCAGAGCAAGAGCCCAAGACCTGTCAGAAAACATCTCTCTCAAAATGGTTGCCCCGAACAAGCTACGGTACTGCGTAAAGAAGTGACTTATAAGAAAAAGTCGCTCTCTGGTAGCCTAATAGGCATCTTCTACATCCGAGGAGTCAAAGTGATTTTTTTCCAGTAACTAGACAAATGTCTTTTAAGAACACAAAGCCCAGGCTGTAGATATAAGGCCATATTGAGTCATTAGGTTTTTTAAGTAGCTAGTCATTCTATTGTATTACATTGCACTCTACAAGACGACAATATTACAGTATTACCATGGTTCGTAGTTAGTGATTATCTAACTAGTGAGAAGTATTGGGGTAGAATATTTCAAAATGCGATGGAGGTCATTTGTGCCTCTTCTGTACCTCTTCTTGTGACTGATGTAAGAACATAGCCCATTTTCCAATGCTTTTTAAAATAACTTTTCACACCTTAATTGAAAGCAATTACAGAACAAGGTTGACAAGGAAGCTGCTTCCACTTTCAACCTTTCTTTTTCTCTCCTTCCAGTTTCTAGTTATCACATATCTCCTTTTTTGGCTTCTCTTTCTCTTGTCTCTCTCTATCTCGCTCTCGCACCTCTCTCTCTCCTCTTTCTCTCCTTTCTCTTCTCTCTCTCTCTCCGTTCTCTTCTCTCTCTCTCCTTTCTCTTCTCTCTCATCCTCTGCCTCCCCTAGTTTTTGTCGACCTCGCTGAGGTCTGAGTAAAAAACAGATGACAGAACCCAATAATTCAGCTAGGCAGGGGCTACACACACACACACACACACACACACACACACACACACACACACACACACACACACACACACGCACACACACACACACACACACACACACACACACACACACACACACACACACACACACACACACACACACACACACACACACACCTCTTACTCCCACTAAGGTTGTCCCAGTGTGTTTTATGGCACGGCTGCTGCATTAAACTACACCGCGTTAATCTGGTGTCAGGGGGCAGTATAGGCACAGAAATCTATCAAAATGATCTCTCACATAGAGAACATACACTCTCGCTGTGTGTGAAGCCTATCCTCTTGAAAAGAATAGTGTTTAGTGGTGCTCTTTGTTTGTGTGTGTGTGTGTGTGTGTGTGTGTGTGTGTGTGTGACACAGAGGGAGGGAGGGGTTTTTATATATGTATGATGACCCTGAATAGGTTCATACCGAATGATGAATACAAGGCCGAAAAAACATGGAGCAGGATTAAATGAACCACTTTGAATGGGCATAAATCCATACGAGCCATGTACACTGCTTCACAAAATGCTGTACATTATGCTAGAACGGCGCATCAGCAACAGCATTGGAAATGCCTGGAAATGCCAAGGGATATTTGGGGAGTTTCAGCGGTGGCAGCATTTTGTTTTGGTGGCATGGAGGAAAACACTTGCACTCAATCACCAGTCATGCTGCTACTTAAGGGAGTTTCCTCGACAGACCCTCGGGCCTGATGGGACAGTCTCGCTCGATACGGGTCCTTTCTTTGTCCCATACAGAAGCATCTCTTTCTAAATGCACTTAATGTCTTAGGTTTTGACGGGAGCATGCTTGGATAGGTTCACCTCAAGCGTTAAAGGTTGTTCCCCTTTGACGTCTTTGTTTGCCTTGTAATCATCCAAGATGGCGTAGCAGTGCGGTCGTGTTTTGTGTTGTGTCCTCGTGTAAATAGCCTATCTTTTTTAGTTTTTTGTCTTTTTTTCGTATATATTTCTCTATCTCACTTTCCATCCTTTAACTAAATATACTTTCCTGCATCCTGTCTCACCCATTGTGGAACGGATTCTATTATTTATTTATTTTTATCAAGAACCTACGTCTGAAACTAGCCAGCTAGCCAGCTAACTAGCTACTTGCTATTAGCCACCGTTAGCGGTCTTCACCACTGTCCGTGGCCTGCACTATCTACCAGCCAGCTCTAGCCTGGACAATTATCGGCCACAGCGTGCTATCGACCCAGAGCATAATGGATTTTCTGTCGGAATCACTAAATCAATGGACCTTAACACCGGACCATCGCAACTAGCTAGCTGCAACCGAATGGCTGTTGTTGGCTAATCACCACTGTCCCGATGTACCAGTTAGCCTTGAGCTAGCCTCGAGCCAGGCCCATCTCCCGGCTATCTACCTCTCTGTCAACCGGACGGGACCTCCTAGTGTCGACACGAAGCCCTGCCGATCCATCACTACTGGTCTGCCGACGTAATCGTCTGATGTGGTTTCAACAGGCTTCCCGTTGCGACGACCACGAAGATCCATCTGCTAGCCCCGGCCCGCTAGCTCGCGCAATCAACAGCCGTGCCTCCTGCTCGCCTGTGCTGTAGCAGCCTACGAATTGCTCCCGGACTTACTTACAGTTGAAGTCGGAAGTTTACATACAACTTAGCCAAATACATTTAAACTCAGTTTTTCACAATTCCTGACATTTAATCCTAGTAAAAATTCCCTGTTTTAGGTCAGTTAGAATCACCACTTTATTTTAAGAATGTGAAATGTCAGAATAATAGTAGAGAGAATTATTTATTTCAGCTTTTATTTCTTTCATCACATTCCCAGTGGGTCAGAAGTACTATACACTCAAATAGTATTTGGTAGCATTGCCTTTAAATTGTTTCGGGTAGCCTTCCACAAGCTTCCTACAGTAAGTTGGGTGAATTTTGGCCCATTCCTCCTGACAGAGCTGGTGTAACTGAATCAGGTTTGTAGGCCTCCTTGCTCACACATGCTTTTTCAGTTTTTCCCACACATTTTCTATAGGATTGAGGTCAGAGCATTGTGATGGCCAGTCCAATACCTTGACTTTGTTGTCCTTAAGCCATTTGCCACAACTTTGGAAGTATGCTAGGGGTCATTGTCCATTTGGAAGACCCAAGCTTTAACTTCCTGACTGATATCTTGAGATGTTGCTTCAAAATATCCACATAATTTTCCTTCCTCATGATGCCATCTATTTTGTGAAGTGCCCCAGTCCCTCCTGCTGCAAAGCACCCCCACAGCATGATGCTGCCACCCCCGTGCTTCACAGTTGGGATGGTGTTCTTCGGCTTGCAAGCCGCCCCGTTTTTCCTACAAACATAACGATGGTCATTATGGCCAAACAGTTCTATTTTTGTTTCATCAGATCCAGAGGACATTTCTCCTAAAAGTACGATCTTTGTCCCCATGTGCAGTTGCAAACCGTAGTCTGGCTTTTTTATGGCGGTTTTGGAGCAGTGGCTTCTTCCTTGCTGAGCGGCCTTTCAGGTTATGTCGATATAGGACTCGTTTTACTATGGATATAGATACTTTTGTACCTGTTTCCTCCAGCATCTTCACAAGGTCCTTTGCTGTTTTTCTTTGATTGATTTGCACTTTTCGCACCAAAGTACGTTCATCTCTAGGAGACAGAACGCGTCTCCTTCCTGAGCGGTATGATGGCTGCGTGGTCCCATGGTGTTTATACTTGCGTACTATTGTTTGTACAGATGAACGTGGTACCTTCAGGCATTTGGAAATTGCTCCCAAGGATGAACCAGACTTGTGGGGGTCTACAATTTTTTTTATTTTGATTATCCCATGACGTCAAGGAAAGAGGCACTGAGTTTGAAGGTAGGCCTTGAAATACATCCACAGGTACACCTCCAATTGACTCAAATTATGTCAATTAGCCTATCAGAAGCTTCTAAAGCCATGACATCATTTTCTGGAATTTTTCAAGCTGTTTAAAGGCACAGTCAATTTAGTGTATGTAAACTTCTGACCCACTGGAATTGTGATACAGCGAATATTAAGTGAAATAATCTGTCTGTAAACAGTTGTTGGAAATATTACTTGTGTCATGCACAAAGTAGATGTCCTAACTTGCCAAAACTATAGTTTGTTAACAAGACATTTTGAAAAACAAGAGTGGTTGAAAAACAAGTTTTAATGATTCCAACGTAAGTGTATGTAAACTTCTGACTTCAACTGTATTGCTGTTCACTGGACCTTATGATCACTCAGCTACACAGCTAATGCCTGCTGGACTGTTACTTTACACGGTACTCCATCCTGTTTATCTGTTTAGCCTCAGCCCAAACTTTCGTCGCCTTTACCAGTTGTTGTCTTAGCTCTCTAGAATAACACCTATGATTGCGTTATGCCTCTCTCCCATGTCAATATGCCTAGCCTATTGCTGTTTGGGTTAGTTCTTATTATACAATTTCACTGTAGAGCACCAAGTCCTGCTCAACCAGCCTCAGAGAGCTCCTTTGTCCCACCCCTCATACACGCGGAGACCGGCTCAATCGGTACGTCCAGTGATGCTATCTCTTTCATAGTTACCCAATGCTTAGGTGTACCTCCACTGTACTCATATCCTTCCATATCCTTGTCTGTACATAATGCCCTGAATCTATTCTACAACGCCCGGAAATCTGCCCTTTTTATTTTCTGTACCCAATGCACTAGAAGACCAGTTCTTAAAGCCTTTAGCCGTATCCTTATTCTAATCCTCCTCTGTTCCTCTGGTGATGTAGAGGTTAACCCAGGCCCTGTAGCCCCCAGTATCACTCCTACCCCCAGGCGCTATCATTTGTTGACTTCTGTAACCGTAGAAGCCTTGGTTTCTTGCATGTTAACATCAGAAGCCTCCTCCCCAAGTTTGAGTTATTCACTGCGTTAGCACACTCTGCCAACCCTGATGTTCTAGCAGTGTCTGAATCTTGGCTTAGGAAGGCCACCAAAAATTCAGAAATGTCCATCCCGAACTACAACATTTTCTATCTAGATAGAACTGCCAAAGGGGGCGGAGTTGCAATCTACTGTAGAGATAGCCTGCAGAGCTCTATCATACTATCCAGGTCTGTGCCCAAACTAAAAATCCACCTTTCCAGAAATAAGTCTCTCACTGTTGCCGCTTGCTACAGACCCCCCTCAGCCCCCAGTTGTGCCCTGGACACCATATGTGAATTGCTTGCCCCCCATCTATCCTCAGAGTTCGTACTGCTTGGTGAACTAAACTGGGATATGCTTAACACCCCGGCCGTCCTACAATCTAAACTAGATGCCCTCAATCTCACACAAATTACCAAGGAACCTACCAGGTACAGCCCTAAATCCGTAAACATGGGCACCCTCATAGATATCATCCTGACTAATTTACCCTTTAAATACACCTCCGCTGTCTTCAACCAGGATCTCAGCGATCACTGCCTCATTGCCTGCGTCCGTAATGGGTCCGCGGTCAAACGACCACCCCTCATCACTGTCAAACACTCCCTAAAACACTTCAGCGAGCAGGCCTTTCTAATTGACCTGGCCCGGGTATCCTGGGTGGATATTGACCTCATTCCGTCAGTAGAGGATGCCTGGATGTTCTTCAAAAGTGCTTTCCTCTCCATCTTAAAAAAGCATGCCCCATTCAAAAAATTCATAACTAAGAACAGATATAGCCCCTGGTTCACCCCAGACTTGACTGCCCTTGACCAGCACAAAAACATATTGTGGCGTACTGCATTAGCATCGGACAGCCCCCGCGATATGCAACTTTTCAGGGAAGTCAGGAACCAATATACACAATCAGTTAGGAAAGCAAAGGCTAGCTTTTTCAAACAGAAATTTGCATCCTGTAGCACTAACTCCAAAACGTTTTGGGACACTGTAAAGTTAGAATATGTGGACAACTACAAATACCTAGGTGTCTGGTTAGACCGTAAACTCTCCTTCCAGACTCACATTAAGCATCCAAAGTTAAATCTAAAATCGGCATCCTATTTTGCAACAAAGCCTCCTTCACTAATGCTGCTAAACATTCCCTCGTAAAACTGACCTACCGATCCTTGACTTCGGCGATGTCATTTACAAAATAGCTTCCAACACTCTACTCAGCAAATTGGATGTAGTCTATCACAGTGCCATCCGTTTTGTCACCAAAGCCCCATATACAGTGGGGGAAAAAAGTATTTAGTCAGCCACCAATTATGCATGTTCTCCCACTTAAAAAGATGAGAGAGGCCTGTAATTTTCATCATAGGTACACGTCAACTATGACAGACAAATTGAGATTTTTTTTCTCCAGAAAATCACATTGTAGGATTTCTAATGAATTTATTTGCAAATTATGGTGGAAAATAAGTATTTGGTCACCTACAAACAAGCAAGATTTCTGGCTCTCACAGACCTGTAACTTCTTCTTTAAGAGGCTCCTGTGTCCTCCACTCGTTACCTGTATTAATGGCACCTGTTTGAACTTGTTATCAGTATAAAAGACACCTGTCCACAACCTCAAACAGTCACACTCCAAACTCCACTATGGCCAAGACCAAAGAGCTGTCAAAGGACACCAGAAACAAAATTGTACACCTGCACCAGGCTGGGAAGACTGAATCTGCAATAGGTAAGCAGCTTGGTTTGAAGAAATCAACTGTGGGAGCAATTATTAGGAAATGGAAGACATACAAGACCACTGATAATCTCCCTCGATCTGGGGCTCCACGCAAGATCTCACCCCGTGGGGTCAAAATGTTCACAAGAACCACACGGGGGGACCTAGTGAATGACCTGCAGAGAGCTGGGACCAAAGTAACAAAGCCTACCATCAGTAACACACTACGCCGCCAGGGACTCAAATCCTGCAGTGCCAGACGTGTCCCCCTGCTTAAGCCAGTACATGTCCAGGCCCGTCTGAAGTTTGCTAGAGTGCATTTGGATGATCCAGAAGAGGATTGGGAGAATGTCATATGGTCAGATGAAACCAAAATATAACTTTTTGGTAAAAACTAAACTCGTCGTGTTTGGAGGACAAAGAATGCTGAGTTGCATCCAAAGAATACCATACCTACTGTGAAGCATGGGGGTGGAAACATCATGCTTTGGGGCTGTTTTTCTGCAAAGGGACCAGGACGACTGATCCGTGTAAAGGAAAGAATGAATGGGGCCATGTATCGTGAGATTTTGAGTGAAAACCTCCTTCCATCAGCAAGGGCATTGAAGATGAAACGTGGCTGGGTCTTTCAGCATGACAATGATCCCAAACACACCGCCCGGGCAACGAAGGAGTGGCTTCGTAAGAAGCATTTCAAGGTCCTGGAGTGGCCTAGCCAGTCTCCAGATCTCAACCCCATAGAAAATCTTTGGCGGGAGTTGAAAGTCTGTGTTGCCCAGCGACAGCCCCAAAACATCACTGCTCTAGAGGAGATCTGCATGGAGGAATGGGCCAAAATACCAGCAACAGTGGGTGAAAACCTTGTGAAGACTTACAGAAAACGTTTGACCTGTGTCATTGCCAACAAAGGGTATATAACAAAGTATTGAGAAACTTTTGTTATTGACCAAATACTTATTTTCCACCATAATTTACAAATAAATTCATTAAAATCCTACAATGTGATTTTCTGGATTTTCTTTTCTCATTTTGCCTGTCATAGTTGACGTGTACCTATGATGAAAATTACAGGCCTCTCTCATCTTTTTAAGTGGGAGAATTTGCACAATTGGTGGCTGACTAAATACTTTTTTCCCCCACTGTACTACCCACCATTGTGACCTGTACACGCTCGTTGGCTGGCCCTCACTACATATTCGTCGCCAAACCCACTGGCTCCAGGTCATCTATAAATCACTTCTAGGCAAATCCCCGCCTTATCTTAGATCATTGGTCACCATAGCAACACCCACCCGTAGTATGCGTTCCAGCAGATATATCTCACTGGTCATCCCCAAAGCCAACACCTCCTTTGGCCGCCATTCCTACCAGTTCTCTGCTGCAAATGACTGGAACGAACTGCAAAAATCTCTGAAGCTGGAGACACTTATCTCCCTCACTAACTTTAAGCGTCAGTTGTCAGAGCAGCTTACCGATCAATGCACCTGTACACAGCCCATCTGTAATTAGCCCACCCAACTACCTCATCCCCATATTGTTATTTACATTGTTATTTATTTTGCTCATTTGCACCCCAGTATCTCTATTTGCACATCATCTTCTGCACATCTATCTCTAAATTGTAATTATTTTGCACTATGGCCTATTTTTTGCCTTACCTCCATAACTTACTACATTTGCACACACTGTATATAGATTTTCTATTGTGTTATTGACTGTACGTTTTGTTTATTCCATATGTAACTCTGTGTTGTTGTTGTTTTTATCGCACTGCTTTGCTTTATCTTGGCCAGGTCACAGTTGTATATGAGAACTTGTTCTCAACTGGCTTACCTGGTTAAATAAAGGTGAAATAAAATAAAATAAAATGAAAAAATGCATCCTGGGTATGCAGCCTCTGACTTTGCCCTGTCAGATGTTTAACCTTGCACAACATTGGGGTGGTCAATCTTCCAAGGCTGTGAATATCAGTTGATATAGTGGATAGCAGGTACCAACCTCTAATACATCACAGAAAATCAACAGAGACATTAAAGCTGAGCCTTTTTGATGTTTTACAAAAGCTCATTACCGTTACCTTGGTAACGGAGTTGACACCTAACATGTATCTATCGCACTGTCTTGTTTCCAATGGAGAAGAATAATTCAGCTCAGCCCAGCTCCCTCTGGATCTCTGTGTCTGTGTCACACCACTGGCCTCTGTGAGGGGTATGCAAAGGACCCTGGCTTGCTGCTTCAGCGTTTTGGCCCCACCGAAATGACAGGGGTTTCATAGGAGCTGGTGTTGGGAGTGTGTGGGTATTAGTGGGCTCTCATGTGTGCGCGTACGTGTGTGTGTACACCCATGGGCTTCGCTTGGTCGGATACACCTTAGCTAAGGACCTTCTTACGCCTCAGCTCAGCTCTTCTATTGTCACTGTTTGTTCTCTCACTGCAATGGCTTCTGGGAACCTTTCTGTCCCTGCTGGCTGAATGAATGCTGGCCGTGCTCTTTTTGTGTTCTACCCTATACACAACACCCAAGGATGAAGGTCGCAGTGACCCACAGCCTGTACGTGAGGCTTGGAGAATTGTAAGTGATTCTGGTCTGGGCTGTTCTGGGTCAACTTCCCTTGTCTCCCATGGGAACAGTTTGGAACCCAATTGGGGTGAATCTCATCACAATGTTCCATCAATGCAACAAAATGACCTAAATTGCAATTCATGATTAAAAATACTGTTTTTAATCACACATAGGACATTTTTGTTCTCAGTTCATGAATTTAATTTCCTTAATTTGCTGTAGTGTAAATGGAATTGGCACCAAATGGAATTTAGACTGGATGTCACTTGTGTAACCCAGAGTGCTCAGGGTTGGGCGGGGTATCATTTCCGAAGCATTCATTTTCTGTCAAGCTGGATGCTTGGCTTCACAGTTTCAACGGTGACGCTTGAGCAATAGCCCTGTGAACCGCTTAATTGGTTGACCCGCTGTGAGCGATCGGTGACTCGCAGATTAAAAGCCTATCAAAATGCATTAGCCATGGAGCCAGAACGCTTTGATTGGTCCAGATCAGTGAGTCATGCACTGCTCGTGGTAGGTCCATAAAGTCTTCCTCAGCCATTACCGTTGGTCATCAGGAGTGTTCTGAGAGCAGTGATGGGCCTTTTAATTGGCACATCAGTAAAAAGTTGTTGAGTATCAAATATGTCAGTAACGAAGTCGCTGGGTTTCCCGCATGATTAGTTATAGTTTGAGTGGCTGTTGTCTCCAGTTAACTAATAAACAAGGTTTGACTTGCTTCAGCACTCGGCGGTCCTGTTCAGTGAGCTTGTGTGGCCTACCACTTCGCGGCTCAGAAGTTGTTGCTCCTAGACGTTTCCACTTCAAAATAAAAACACTTACGGTTGACCGGGGCAGCTCTAGCAGGGCCGAAATTTGACGAACTGACATCCTATGATGGTGCCACATTGAAAGTCACTGAGCTCTTCAGTAAGGCCATTATATTGCCAATGTTTGTCTATGAAGATTGCATGGCTGTGTATACGATTTTATACACCTGTCAGCAACGGGTGTGGCTGAAATAGCCAAATCGTATAGCTCTCCCGAGTGGCGCAGTGGTCTAAGGCACTGCATCGCAGTGCTAGCTGTGCCACTAGAGATCCTGGTTCAAATCCAGGCTCTGTCGTAGCCGCCCGTGACCGGGAGACCCATGGGGCGGCGCACAATTGGCCAAGTGTCGTCCAAGGTAGGGGAGGGAATGGCTGGCAGGGATGTAGCTCAGTTGGTAGAGCATGGTGTTTGCAACGCCAGGGTTGTGGGTTCGATTCCCACGGGGGGGCAGTATGAAAACTAAAACAAAAATTAAAAAAATTAATTATAATAATATTAAGATAATACAAATAAAAGATAAATAAATAAAAAATAAAAATAAAATAATGTATGCACTCGCTAACTGTAAGTCGCTCTGGATAAGAGCGTCTGCTAAATGACTAAAATGTAATTTTAAGGGGTGTCTAAATACTTTTATGCATATAATGTATGTCATGTGATTAACATTGTTTTGATATACAGTACCAGTCAAAAGTTTGGACACACCTACTCATTCAAGGGTTTTTCTTTATTTTTACTATTTTCTACATTGTAGAATAATAGTGAAGACATCAAAACTATGAAATAACACATATGGAATCATGTAGTAGCCAAAAAAGTGTTAAACAAAAAGAGCTTGGCCTACTGTGAGGCCAACAGAATGACCTTTTGCATTTTTAAATAGGAGGTATGGAGGTCAGTTAACCATAATAATAGCACTATCTTACACCACACATAGCCTAAATACGTACTCCCTCAAAAATCTATACATGCATTATTTTTGGGTCAATGGGTTATAAACAAAACGGAAGTATGAAATATAAAAACCGGTAGCATATGGAATATTGATCAAGAGCATGAAAACATTTTGGATTGGAGAGCTGTCTTTACAACTGAATAACCTGTATGTAAAAGCTATACAAATGTACAATAATACTCGCTCTTCTTTTTATAAAGTTTTATCACATTCTTCCATCACATATTGGCTAAATATATAGCTATACCATGAACCTCAGTAGTCCTTGCTAGAAAAACATAAAAACAAATTTAAAAAACACATACATATACACTACCAGTCAACAGTTTGGACACATCTACTCATTCAAGGGTTTTTCTTTATTTTTATTATTTTCTACATTGTAGAATAATAGTGAAGACACCAAAACTATGAAATAATACATATGGAATCATGTAGTAACCAAAAAAGTATTAAACAAATCAAAATATATTATATATTTGAGATTCTTCAAATAGCCACCCTTTGCCTTGATGACAGCTTTGCACACTCTTGGCATTCTCTCAACCAGCTTCACCTGGAATGCTTTTCCAACAGTCTTGAAGGAGTTCCGACAAATGCTGAGCACTTGTTGACTGCTTTTCCTTCACTCTGCCGTCCGACTCATCCCAAACCGTCTCAATTGGGTTGAGGTCGGTTGATTGTGGAGGCCAGGTCATCTGATGCAGCACTCCATCACTCTCCTTCTTGTTAAAATAGCCCTTACACAGCCTGGAGGTGTGTTGGGTCATTGTCCTGTTGAAAATCAAATGATAGTCCCACTAAGCCCAAACCAGATAAGATGGCGTATCGCTGCAGAATGCTGTGGTAGCCATGCTGGTTAAGTGTGCCTTGAATTCTAAATAAATCACAGACAGTGTCACCAGCAAAGCACCCCCACACCATAACACCTCCTCCTCCATGCTTTACGGTGGGGACTACACATGCGGAGATCATCCGTTCACCCACACCGCGTCTTACAAAGACACAGCGGTTGGAACCAAAAATCTCAAATTTGGACTCCAGACCAAAGGACAAATTTCCACCGGTCTACTGTCCATTGCTCATGTTTCTTGGCCCAAGCAAGTCTCTTCTTCTTATTGATGTCCTTTAGTAGTGGTTTCTTTGCAGTAATTCGACCATGAAGGCCTGATTCACACAGTCCCCTCTGAACAGTTGATGTTGAGATGTGTCTGTGACTTGAACTCTGTGACGCAATTATTTGGCCTGCAATTTCTGAGGCTGGTAACTCTAATGAACTTATCCTCTGCAGCAGAGGTAACTCTGGGTCTTCCATTCCTGTGGCGGTCCTCATGAGAGCCAGTTTCATCATAGCGCTTGATGGTTTTTGCGACTGCACTTGAAGAAACTTTCAAAGTTCTTGAAATGTTCCGTATTGACTAACCTTCATGTCTTAAAGTGATGATGGACTGTCATTTATCTTTGCTTATTTGAGCTGTTTTTGCTATAATATGGACTTGGTCTTTTACCAAATAGGGCTATCTTCTGTATACCCCCTCCTACCTTTTCACAACATACAGTGGGGAGAACAAGTATTTGATACACTGCCGATTTTGCAGGTTTTCCTACTTACAAAGCTGTAGAGGTCTGTCATTTTTATCATAGGTACACTTCAACTGTGAGAAACAGAATCTAAAACAAAAATCCAGAAAATCACATTGTATGGTTTTTAAGTAATTCATTTGCATTTTATTGCATGACATAAGTATTTGATCACCTACCAACAAGTAAGAATTCCTGCTCTCACAGACCTGTTAGTTTTTCTTTAAGAAGCCCTCCTGTTCTCCACTCATTACCTGTATTAACTGCACCTGTTTGAACTCGTTACCTGTATAAAAGACACCTGTCCACACACTCAATCAAACAGACTCCAACCTCTCCACAATGGCCAAGACCAGAGCGCTGTGTAAGGACATTAGGGATCAAATTGTAGACCTGCACAAGGCTGGGATGGGCTACAGGACAATAGGCAAGCAGCTTGGTGAGAAGGCAACAACTGTTGGCGCAATTATTAGAAAATGGAAGAAGTTCAAGATGAGGGTCAATCACCCTCGGTCTGGGGCTCCATGCAAGATCTCACCTCGTGGGGCATCAATGATCATGAGGAAGGTGAGGGATCAGCCCAGAACTACACGGCAGGACCTGGTCAATGACCTGAAGAGAGCTAGGACCACAGTCTCAAAGAAAACCATTAGTAACACACTACGCCGTCATGGATTAAAATCCTGCAGCGCACGCAAGGTCCCCCTGCTCAAGCCAGCGCATGTCCAGGTCCGTCTTAAGTTTGCCAATGACCATCTGGATGATCCAGAGGAGGAATGGGAGAAGGTCATGTGGTCTGATGAGACATAAATAGATATTTTTGGTCTAAACTCCATTTGCCGTGTTTGGAGGAAGAAGAAGGATGAGTACAACCCCAAGAACACCATCCCAACCGTGAAGCATGGAGGTGGAAACAGCATTCTTTGGGGATGCTTTTCTGCAAAGGGGACAGGACGACTGCACCGTATTGAGGGGAGGATGGATGGGGCCAGGTATCGCGAGATCTTGGCCAACAACCTCCTTCCCTCAGTAAGAGCATTGAAGATGGGTCGTGGCTGGGTGTTCCAGCATGACAACGACCCAAAACACACAGCCAGGGCAACTAAGGAGTGGCTCCATAAGAAGCATCTCAAGGTTCTGGAGTGGCCTAGCCAGTCTCCAGACCTGAACCCAATAGAACATATTTGGAGGGAGCTGAAAGTCCGTATTGCCCAGCGACAGCCCCGGAACCTGAAGGATCTGGAGAAGGTCTGTATGGAGGAGTGGGCCAAAATCCCTGCTGCAGTGTGTGCAAACCTGGTCAAGACCTACAGGAAACGTATGATCTCTGTAATTGCAAACAAAGGTTTCTGTACCAAATACACTGCTCAAAAAAATAAAGGGAAAACTTAAACAACACAATGTAACTCCAAGTCAATCACACTTCTGTGAAATCAAACTGTCCACTTAGGAAGCAACACTGATTGACAATAAATGTCACATGTTGTTGTGCAAATGGAATAGACAACAGGTGGAAATTATTGGCAATTAGCAAGACACCCCCAATAAAGGACTGGTTTTGCAGATGGTGACCACAGACCACTTCTCAGTTCCTATGCTTCCTGGCTGATGTTTTGGTCACTTTTGAATGCTGGCGGTGCTTTCACTCTAGTGGTAGCATGAGACTGAGTCTACAACCCACACAAGTGGCTCAGGTAGTGCAGCTCATCCAGGATGGCACATCAATGCGAGCTGTGGCAAGAAGGCTTGCTGTGTCTGTCAGCGTAGTGTCCAGAGCATGGAGGCGCTACCAGGAGACAGGCCAGTACATCAGGAGACGTGGAGGAGGCCATAGGAGGGCAACAACCCAGCAGCAGGACTGCTAGCTCCGCCTTTGTGCAAGGAGGAGCAGGAGGAGCACTGCCAGAGCCCTGCAAAATGACCTCCAGCAGGCCACAAATGTGCATGTGTCTGCTCAAACGGTCAGAAACAGACTCCATGAGGGTGGTATGAGGGCCCGACGTCCACAGGTGGGGGTTGTGCTTACAGCCCAACACCGTGCAGGACGTTTGGCATTTGCCAGAGAACACCAAGATTGGCAAATTCGCCACTGGTGCCCTGTGCTCTTCACAGATTAAAGCAGGTTCACACTGAGCACGTGACAGACGTGACAGAGTCTGGAGACGCCGTGGAGAACGTTCTGCTGCCTGCTACATCCTCCAGCATGACCGGTTTGGCGGTGGGTCAGTCATGGTGTGGGGTGGCATTTCTTTGGGGGGCCGCACAGCCCTCCATGTGCTCGCCAGAGGTAGCCTGACTGCCATTAGGTACCGAGATGAGATCCTCAGACCCCTTGTGAGACCATATGCTGGTGCGGTTGGCCCTGGGTTCCTCCTAATGCAAGACAATGTTAGACCTCATGTGCCTGGAGTGTGTCAGCAGTTCCTGCAAGAGGAAGGCATTGATGCTATGGACTGGCCCGCCCGTTCCCCAGACCTGAATCCAATTGAGCACACCTGGGACATCATGTCTCGCTCCATCCACCAACGCCATGTTGCACCACAGACTGTCCAGGAGTTGGCGGATGCTTTAGTCCAGGTCTGGGAGGAGATCCCTCAGGAGACCATCCGCCACCTCATCAGGAGCATGCCCAGGCGTTGTAGGGAGGTCATACAGGCACGTGGAGGCCACACACACTACTGAGCCTCATTTTGACTTGTTTTAAGGACATTACATCAAAGTTGGATCAGCCTGTAGTGTGGTTTTCCACTTTAATTTTGAGGGTGACTCCAAATCCAGACCTCCATGGGTTGATACATTTGATTTCCATTGATAATTTTTGTGTGATTTTGTTGTCAGCACATTCAACTATGTAAAGAAAAAAGTATTTAATAAGATTATTTCATTCATTCAGATCTAGGATGTGTTATTTTAGTGTTCCCTTTATTTTTTTGAGCAGTGTACTTATTATGGACACAGTATGCTTACATTATTAGTTATCTTGTCGTTATTAGTTGTTGTTAGTTGTTATTAGTCCCATCCTTCAAATCCATTCAACACCACCCATCTATCTCTGAACACCATCCATATTGGATTTCTATTTGCCATATATTCTTCAACTGAACTGTGATGTTTTACAAAAGTTCTGAACCTTTCTATTCTCATTATTTCTACAGATTGTAAATTGAAAATACACATTTTTGCTAAAAGTATTATTATATTATTGATCGATTGACTATGACTTTTCAGATCACCCAGTAATGCTATCTGCAGGGTTAGGTCCAGGTAAATATTGCAATCCTTTAGCCATTCCTGGACCTGTGTCCAAAAACAAGCTACAAATGGACAGTACCAAAACAAATGATCTAATGATTCTGTCTCACCTGTTAATTAAAATGCATTTCAGGTGACTACCTCATGAAGCTGGTTGAGAGAATGCCAAGAGTGTGCAAAGCTGTCATCAAGGCAAAGGGTGGCTATTTGAAGAATCTCAAATATCAAATATATTTTGATTTGTTTAACACTTTTTTGGTTACTACATGATTCCATATGTGTTATTTCATAGTTTTGATGTATTCACTATTATTCTATAATGTAAAAAATAGTAAAAATAAAGAAAAACCCTTGAATGAGTAGGTGTGTCTAAACTTTTGACTGGTAGTCTATGTCTTTTTAAAGTATTATCACCAGTTTGTAGCTATTATAGTGGCTTTTTATTTCTTTGGTGGCTTGATCTATATAATATTTGTTGTGAATCCCTGCTAGATGAGGTTTCTAGGACCTCCCTGACATATTTTCCACCACATCTCTATAGCTGAGACGACTAGCCGAGAAGGGGGCAGGGTTACGTCCATCAGAGATCAATCAATCCAACATGTCGCCTATGATTGCTGGTGCTGTCGTCTCCATGGTTACGCTTATGACGGACAGGGGCTTGATCCCTATGCTATTGGTCTCTCTAGCTTGTCTCCTGGAATTTCCACAGAATTGTAGACTACTTGAGTTAGAGGCGGGTAGATGGACCCACCTCTGTGAGGTCTTTCGGTTACCCGTGATTATGGCAGATGATTGGCGGTGCACTGGCTGGGGTGCTTTCGAGGGGTTTATTTGTGTGAGTGTATAAACGGGAGGGGGTACTGACAGTCCCTGACAAAAATAACAAGATGGCGCTCATTTCCAGGTGAACCTGACAATAATTTGGGGGAGTGGAACGCGCATGCTGTGTTTGTACGGTGAAGGGGGGTTTCAGGTTTGACGATGGCGGTGCCAGAAAAGAGACACAAAGAAAAGCTAACAGCTGTTGAGTCTGTTCTGGACTTGTAATGCTTTCTGTTTCCTCAGCATTGCTTTTAGTCTGTCGTTTTTTTAAACTGAAATTACCTCAATTCAATTATCTAAAGGTGGACTCTTACACAAGTGGTTACAGCCCAATGCCGGTGATTGTTCTGAATGTTCATTATAGCATCTTGCCTCCGGGTTGTTTGTATGGAAGTGTACTGTTGAGTTGTTGGGAGGATTTTCCTTTTATTCTTTCACTAATATGGCTTTAAACAATTATGTTAAGTGTTTGACGAATGAACCTCCATTCCTGTTTTGTTTCCTTAGTGTTAATCCAGTTCCAGTCCTTTATAAAATACGCTTTCAGGAAACACTTTTGTTTGAATGTTTTTATATAAATCAGATGATACAAGTCTTTGCGGAACTGGACACTTGGCTCTAAACACGATAAGAACGGTTTTACACTTTCAAATGGGCAATTCCACGGTCAGAGTGATGCACATGAGAGTGGGAACATGGCCTTGTGATGCTCTCCGTGAGTGTTTCCAAGGACGAGGCATGAGTGGAATGACAAGAAAGAAAAAGCAAAAGAAGAATACACGGAGGGTACAGATCTATAGATTCAGGGGAATGGAGAGAGTGGGGGTATACACGGAGGGTACAGATCTATAGATTCAGGGGAATGGAGAGAGTGGGGGAATACACGGAGGGTACAGATCTATAGATTCAGGGGAATGGAGAGAGTGGGGGAATACACGGAGGGTACAGATCTATAGATTCAGGGGAACAGAGAGAGTGGGGGAATACACGGAGGGTACAGATCTATAGATTCAGGGGAATGGAGAGAGTGGGGGAATACACGGAGGGTACAGATCTATAGATTCAGGGGAACAGAGTGGGGGAATACACAGATGGTACATAATTAGAGATTCAGGGGAACAGAGTGGGGGAATACACAGAGGGTACAGAATTAGAGATTCAGGGGAACGGAGAGAATGGGGGCGAGGGGCTGAGAGATTGGAGAGGAGACAGAGAGCCTGCGAGACTGAGGTAGAGAGCCAGTTAGTCAGGCACGACGAAACAGACAGAAAAGAGAGCGACAGGGATAGAGAGAGAGGGAAGAGAGAGGGGGCGAGATGGAAAGGTCTGTAATTGCTACCATCAGAGCCTGTCATTAACCTGGGGCTGAGGGGGAGGGGAGTGAGGTGTGGGTGATGTCTAGTCTGGATGTGGCTGCCAGGACCTAGGGGGTTTGGGGTAGGGATGTGGAGGGAAGACGGGGGGGGCCTGGTGGGGTGTTGGAGGGGGATGAGTGAGGAGAGTGGAGACAGCGAATGAGCAGGCGATAGATAAGCCTGTTGGAACCAGGGCCCGAGAACTCCAGCATTTGACTGACAAGCTAAGTGAGCCGTGAGGCAGATCAATGTTGCCCCGTTTTCATGGTCTTAATTCTGGACTGTCACAAAGCCCAAAACTCCATCATCACTCCTCCCTCCCTCCTCTTCCGTCCATCCCATCCGTGGAATGAATGGACCTTCAATCGGCCCCAGCCTCCATCTGTCTTTGATAGGGGACATTGAGCAAAAGTCTGTGTGCACAGAGGCGGACAGAGGTGAAAAGAGGATAGAGGGTTGTGGAGGATCTAAAACAGATGCTGATGTCCCTTTTTGTATATGTTCTCTTTAATGTGTGTATGAGAGACTGCATCTCAGGGGGAAAGTAAAGTGATGTTTAATCAATGCATATTCAAATGTAGTCCTTGTATTAGTCCTTTTATTTTATACAAATATGTCACCTACCTAGTTGCCCCACTGTCCTCATAGCATGTATGTGCCATGCCAAGATGGAGTCACTACCTGATTATTGATTTCCTCTCGTGCTGTTTTAGCACAGCTAGCGTCCACTGGAGTGCTTAAAGGCCCCACTGTATCACTTACCGTCTAGTAAAGGACCCAGGGGATCATTTTATTACTGCAATGCTAAAGTTTCACTACACTTTGCATTTGCTGTTGTTAAGAGGTGAACAGTAGCATCTCTGTGGGTAGAGGCCAGGGTACTTAAAATCTCTCCTCCTTCTAAAACCCTCCCTAACCCTGTCACACCCAACCCTCCCTAACCGCCACACACCCAACCCTCCCTAACCCCTACACACCCAACCCTACCTAACACCCACACCCACAACCCAATCCTCCCTAACCGCCACACACTCAACCCTCCCTAACCCCCACACACCCAACCCTCCCTAACCCTGACACACCCAACCCTCCCTAACCGCCACACACCCAACCCTCCCTAACTGCCACACACCCAACCCTCCCTAACCCCTACACACCCAACCCTACCTAACACCCACACCCACAACCCAATCCTCCCTAACCGCCACACACTCAACCCTCCCTAACCCCCACACACCCAACCCTCCCTAACCCTGACACACCCAACCCTCCCTAACCGCCACACACCCAACCCTCCCTAACCGCCACACACCCAACCCTACCTAACACCCACACCCACACCCAACCCTCCCTAACCCCTACACACCCAACCCTACCTAACACCCACACCCACACCCAACCCTCCCTAACCGCCACACACCCAACCCTCCCTAACCGCCACACACCCAACCCTCCCTAACCCCTACACACCCAATCCTACCTAACACCCACACCCACAACCCAATCCTCCCTAACCGCCACACACTCAACCCTCCCTAACCCCCACACACCCAACCCTCCCTAACCCGACACACCCAACCCTCCCTAACCGCCACACACCCAACCCTCCCTAACCCCCACACACCCAACCCTCCCTAACCCCCACACACCCAACCCTCCCTAACCCGACACACCCTACCCTCCCTAACCCCCACACACCCTACCCTCCGATGGGTGGTATAATCAGGGGTTAAAATGTGATGTAATGAAGTGGAACAGAGTTTCGCCATCTTAGGATACTTTGCATATTGTGGGGGACGGAAATGTTTTATGTAGAAAATGATCACGGCCATTTCTGGGGACGGTTCCATCACTTTTGATAGGCTGCAGCGTACAACTCTATTCCAGCCATTCCTTATGACCGTTGTTGATATGGAATGAATAAGCCCAATAGGTTCATGTTCATGTGAAAGCACCACCATTCAGCTCAAGTAACCTTCACTCAAGTACTCACTTTACTTCTAGTTTTACAATCAAGTATATCAAGATGCGTCTTCATCCCCTGTGGGTACAAGGCACTTAAAGTCACACCTCCTTTCACAGCCGTCATCCTCCCTTCTCCCTTTCCCAACCTCTCTACTGCTAATATATATATTTTTATAAATCTTAGTTTATGCTTTTTCCTTGACCACTACCAAAACAACACACCATCAAAGGCCCTAGCCATTAGCTGTGAGGAAGAAGGATTTGGGATCCCAACGTGGCATTCGGACTTCAGTCAACTCCATTCTGTCTGTGGTGACATTTCGCAACCTGCTTTAAACTTTTGGTCTCTGTGAGCGCCGCTGACTCCCTTTTGGTCTCTGCCAGTCCCCTGCTTCATAATCGGCCTCATTGTCACCCAACCCCCATTACCACGCTCTCATACTATCAGCCCCTTATCTTCCCACTGCCTCAGGCGATCTGGCTGTTATGCCCTCAGATTGGATGTCATCAGTGATGCCTCAGAGATTAGACCATTGGCATTTGGGGGTTGTTTTGCGGCTGTTTTGAGGAGATAACAATATTAGTTTCACCTGCTTCTGATCTGTTAAACATGTTCTTAGATGTTGCAGTTCGGGATCCTGGCAGAACATCAGTGGGCGATGCTAAAAAAAAATGTGGTTACTTTGTTGCACAGTGTCAAATGACCCCATTGTCGGTGAAGTCATCAGGAAGGTGGCTGTTCAGGAAAGTTGTGCAGAAGCCCTGCATAAGCATGCAATCAATCCATTATATAATATGGGTTGTAGTTAGTACATTGTACATGTAGATAGAATTCTGATAGGGTCTCCCACATAACGTCTTCATATTGTGAAAGCTCATTTTTCAACTTCAATGTAGTTGGACAAATTTGGAATTACTCCCGTGACATTTACGAGTGTGAGTGGAGTGTATATATCAACACACATTGAAACGCTATAGGCCTCTTCTATGAGTGTCTCTTAGGAACTCCCAACAGCCTGATACCGTCCCTGTTCCATGTTAGCTCATTTCACAACTGCCTCACATTGGCTTTGTGGGATCCTTCCTCAGTCCCCTTTCACCAACCTCTGGAAAGGAAGTAGCCAGTAAACAAACCAGTCTCATAGAACAGATCAATTTTTTTTACATTTACATTTTTTTGTCATTTAGCAGAAGCTCTTATCCAGAGCAACTTACAGTAGTGAGTGCATACGTTTTCATTCATACTGGTCCCCCGTGGGCATCGAACCCACAACCCTGACATTGCAAGTGCCATCTGAGCCACACGGGTTACCTTAGGCCACAGTGCATGTATTTACACTATGATCATAACCAATATTTATTTTCTGTTCATGGCTTGTGCTTACTTTGCTTCTTCTGGCATGAATTTGGGGCAGCCGTGCCCATTAAAACCGAGGGGGGATGTGCTCTGGGTGAAATCACGTCAGGCCTTTCTTCACAAGTCTTCTCTGCCGCTCCATATCCGGGTGTAGGCCGAACGGTTTGACACTACAAACTCTTTACGATCAGAGTGTCTTTAATACAATATATTTTATGTGACAGGAAATCCTGAGGTCATTCTGTCAGTGCTGTCACCATCCCAAGACATTAAGTAGTGAAACTTTACCGTTCTGTGTTCTGGGGAATTAGACAAACAACACCTGCCTTGGTGATCAGATTGTCTCTTCCCAGATGTCAGAATTGCCACATAAACCTAAAATTGCCCTTGTTCCGATATACTTTTCTGTAGATCATTCTAAGGAAGCTAGTGGTCCAGTCAAGATGGGATATGAGTCTAGAAGGGAGGTGAGGATTTCAAAATCTGATACCAGAAGACATATCCTGCCACTGTTGTCGACACGAAGAGTTGTCCGTGCTATCATGGCCCTGTTTCCTGTCAAAACAGGAAACCAAAGGGGTCGAAAGGGAGGATAGGAAAGTGTTGTAGGCCTATTTGAAGTGTAGTTGGCTCGAGGTCCATAGTGTTCTGCTTTGACCTTCCTGGCTGAAAAAACAAGTCCATCAAGGCCGGGTCTTGCTGCTGGGGTACACCTGATGGGGGTATTTTCATCCCTCCTCATGTGGGTACCCCCTGTCCCTCCACAGCATGACGGAATACTTCACCCCTGCTTTTGACACTTGTTTTCTTTTTGGGAGAGATTCTACCTCCCAGCCCAAAACAGAGCGAGGGACAGGGGGGTTTGGAGTGGAACATACGCAGGCCCGTTGACCACTCTTGTCAGCATTTGTTTTGATAGTCCGTTTAGGAGGGGAAGGCCCTGTCAGTTGGAGGTTGGTTTGATTGATTTTTCCACCAGGCTATCTATTGCTTGATAACCTTGATGCATGTTCGTTTTCCACGAAGTTCCGTCCTGTTTTTACAGCCCACGTTGTTTATTAGCTTTTGCCCACCAGGGACAACAATTGTGTCGACACCTTACAAGTGGGTTAAAATAGTTTGGCATGTTGGCACACTAGCTGCCCAAAGGCAACAACACAGAGTGCAGTGAATCGTGTGGTAGCCAGCGTAAGAGGTTACAGCAGGCGTGCACTGGCAATGACAGAACTGTGTTTGCATTAACCCGAGCTAATGTTTTAAATTTAAAAGACAGAGGGAGAATAATGCATGACGAGTTCAACAAACGCTGCTAATTATCAGGCGAAACACAAACCGGCTGGAAAAATGACGACAATGCTTTGCTGCTGGCAAATACGCCACGGCGGTGCCGGCTTTGCCTGAGTAGGAACTGTCCTAGAATATCAATGAGGCATTAGTTTAGCTGGTGTGTGTGTGTGTGTTTGTGTGTGTTTGAAGCCTGTGGTGTTTGATGTTGTTGTGCCATGGCCGTCTGTTTGGATGAGGCATTCATGGTTAAGCAGATAGGGTTGTCCTCATGGACCTTGTTCTCTGGCCTCTCGCTGTGATTGATGTTACTCACAAACCCATAATGCACTGGCTCATGTGCTCCTGGTAGATTTACACTTATTATGTGGATCCTCGTGCTATGGTGATCTTATCGAGCGTTAGGTACTGTATTTCAGCGAGGAAGTAGCCTGTCATACTTAATGAAAACTGCAGTGGTTCATGTTTGTTCTTAAGAATATATAAACGACAGTACAGTCCTTCGCCATCCAAGCATAACTTGGAGGAGTTGGAATCGGATGAATTGAGTGCACAACCAAATGTTCAAGGTTTTGACGCTGAACTCTAAGAATGTGAGGCAAATATAGAATCTTCAAGCGCTCCAGTGTGTGAGAAATTCATTTGAGGGTTAGAACGGCCTATCACTGGCTTGTCTTTTGGAGTGATCCGAGACTGAGCTCTTACTGTGGAATGTCACATGTACTCCTATAGTGACAGGAGCTGTCAAAGACGACAGGAGTCTGGAAACGACCTTGAGGAGAGTGCTGATGGCCTATACAGCGCTAGAGCTTGGCTGCAGTTGAGTGTCTGTCTATCTAGAGGCTGTGGGTTTTTCCTGAAGAAGGAAAAACATGTTGTTAAGCTGCAGGCTATGCTGACATTCCTAGCTGACATTCTAGCACTGAAGCTTCAATTGGCAGTAGTCAGTATGATTGGGGTGAGTCATCAATGAATGGTGCAAATAAACAAATTAACACTGACTAGTTTGTGATAATAAAGATGTTTGTCCTCAATATGAATCAAGATTTGATGTGAAGCTAAATTAATTTGGCTAAGTGGGTTATCCCTCTGTGTCATCAACCTATCATTCCAATTGGATAAGTATGACTTTGTAACACTTTGCTTGTCACAAGTCAATTTCGAAAAGCCCCGATACAAGTCATTTTAGGAGGATTGTCAGGGAAATGTTTCAGTAGTTTAACTCTAGTTTCCTTAGTCATCCTGACAAGACTGTGTCAACAATTGGGTTAGTTAGGGTGACATGAAATAGGTTATCCTTTGACCCTAGAAATCATTTAGACCATGTACTGGCATCCTAAAAGGGCCCCAGAATTGACCCATCTAAATGCAGGATGACAATGTTTGTGGGTTTGTGTTTACCTCCAATATTTGCTCAGAAAATGTATTTTCCAGGCATGTAATGCCATCTCTATGATTAAGTAACAAGCAAATCCCCTAAAGACAGTCAACAACTTGTTGGGATTGGATTGTTTTCACTACTTGAAAGCACATGTGAGCATGCTAGACACCAAAGTTCCCCATCTGAACACAGGTACACTGACCTGTACATTGAACAGCCTACACAAAATGCCAAGACACAGTATGTGCACCTGGATAGCTGCATAAAACTTAGCAGTTACGCTCGAAAAACCTTTTAAGAAAAACTGTACTGTATGTATATATTTGGTTATATTTCCCCTCCTGTGGCAGCTCTAAATGTACATTTTCTCCTGAGAAGACTATCAGTGCTCTTAAATGAAGTTGTAACCTACATTGTAATTGTGTTCCTTTTAGATTTAAATTCGAACAAACATGAAGAGAAAATCATACAGTACATCTGCTTGGGAGGAGATTATTTCGGCGCTGCTTGGAAAATATAATATTTCAGTCTACTTATTTTGTAAAACGCTTCCATTAATCAACGTACTAATTTGCTTCCCTGATAAGCAGGTTTTTAATCCTAATTATTCTTAGAAGTGTATTATAATATTGTAAAACGGAAATGGTTCATATCCTCCCCAAGCTCTAATTACCAAATGTATCACAACTATTCTCCTTTGTCCGTTCAGGCATTGAAAAATAAGTACAATCATTATTTTATATCTGGTTTTCATCCCTCAAATGAATTCAGCCCCAATTAGCGACTTTTTTCTCTCTCAGGTGCTTGTTGCACAGGTCACCTTTTTTCTATGGAAGGTGACCCTACCTTGTCTGCTAAAAGCTCTGTCTGTGTCGCCTGTCTCATTTGAATGTAAAGTGGAGCAGTGAAAGTGGCTCCCCAGACTCTGTTCTTCATGGCAGCAAGGCTGGGGGGCCATTGTCAATCTCGTGCCGGCAGACAGATTGTGACTGAGCGGCCATTGTCACCATGTTTGATAGGTTGAGCGCCTGGCAACAATAAGACCCCATTTGCTCTCAAATACAAGGATCATCACCTTCTGAGCTTTCACAATATGAAGACGTTATGTGGGAAACCCTATCAGAATTATATCTACATGTACAATGTACTAACTACAACCCATATTATATAATGGATTGATTGCATGCTTATGCGGGGCTATGGCAATGCAAATGATGGTACTTTAACATAGCATGAGAGTCAAGCTAAACGAAACCGCTGCCACTTTTGCTTCAACGTAAATTACACATACCTCAACATTGACATTAACAGGGTCAGATATCTTTAGCAGTGTTGCTGCTGTTAACAAGCAAGTGCTTTGGCAGCAGCTAATCATATCCAACTGAAGAGCATGAGTGCAATCCCGTCAGCCAGCCCTGCCTAGTGTGGTAACGGTGCTAACACTCAACATCCATGTTTACCTGTCTTCACTCCTGAGCTGCATGTGAATGAACCCGCTGTCAATCACAGCGTTACCACGGAGTTGGGAAGCGGAGGGAGCGAGGGGGAGGGGGTTATCACTTCTGAAAAGACTGATTTCATATCTGGGGTTGTGAGTCACCTTACCCCATTATGACTACCATTAGCTTTGAGAAATGCAGGACGTGATGGTAATGGAGTGTAATGGCTCTATTAAGACGCTCCATTAGCCTTCTCCCCCCTCTTCTTATAGTCAATTACGTCTGTGTCATTATCGTCGTTGTCCTTCCGTCGCCTTGTTTCCTGCTGTTGCCTGGATTTGTGTGACAGTTGAGCTTGTGACTGTTAAGGATTCCGTGAACAAACTAAATCAAGATTCAATCAATCAATCAAATTGTATTTATAAAGCCCTTTTTACATCGGCAGATGTCACAAAGTGCTATACAGAAACCCAGCCTAAAACCCCAAACAGCAAGCAATGTCCTGAGCAGTCTTTAGTCCAGGGTACATACAGTGGGGAAAAAAAGTATTTAGTCAGCCACCAATTGTGCAAGTTCTCCCACTTAAAAAGATGAGAGAGGCCTGTAATTTTCATCATAGGTACACGTCAACTATGACAGACAAAATGAGGAAAAAAAATCCAGAAAATCACATTGTAGGATTTTTAATGAAATTATTTGCAAATTATGGTGGAAAATAAGTATTTGGTCAATAACAAAAGTTTCTCAATACTTTGTTATATACCCTTTGTTGGCAATGACACAGGTCAAACGTTTTCTGTAAGTCTTCACAAGGTTTTCACACACTGTTGCTGGTATTTTGGCCCATTCCTCCATGCAGATCTCCTCTAGAGCAGTGATGTTTTGGGGCTGTCGCTGGGCAACACAGACTTTCAACTCCCTCCAAAGATTTTCTATGGGGTTGAGATCTGGAGACTGGCTAGGCCACTCCAGGACCTTGAAATGCTTCTTACGAAGCCACTCCTTCGTTGCCCAGGCGGTGTATTTGGGATCATTGTCATGCTGAAAGACCCAGCCACGTTTCATCTTCAATGCCCTTGCTGATGGAAGGAGGTTTTCACTCAAAATCTCACGATACATGGCCCCATTCATTCTTTCCTTTACACGGATCAGTCGTCCTGGTACCTTTGCAGAAAAACAGCCCCAAAGCATGATGTTTCCACCCCCATGCTTCACAGTAGGTATGGTGTTCTTTGGATGCAACTCAGCATTCTTTGTCCTCCAAACACGACGAGTTGAGTTTTTACCAAAAAGTTATATTTTGGTTTCATCTGACCATATGACATTCTCCCAATCCTCTTCTGGATCATCCAAAGGCACTCTAGCAAACTTCAGACGGGCCTGGACATGTACTGGCTTAAGCAGGGGGACTGCAGGATTTGAGTCCCTGGCGGCGTAGTGTGTTACTGATGGTAGGCTTTGTTACTTTGGTCCCAGCTCTCTGCAGGTCATTCACTAGGTCCCCCCATGTGGTTCTGGGATTTTTGCTCACCGTTCTTGTGATCATTTTGACCCCACGGGGTGAGCTCTTGCGTGGAGCCCCAGATCGAGGGAGATTATCAGTGGTCTTGTATGTCTTCCATTTCCTAATAATTGCTCCCACAGTTGATTTCTTCAAACCAAGCTGCTTACCTATTGCAGATTCAGTCTTTCCAGCCTGGTGCAGGTCTACAATTTTGTTTCTGGTGTCCTTTGACAGCTCTTTGGTCTTGGTCATAGTGGAGTTTGGAGTGTGACTGTTTGAGGTTGTGGACAGGTGTCTTTTATACGGATAACAAGTTCAAACAGGTGCCATTAATACAGGTAACGAGTGGAGGACAGAGGAGCCTCTTAAAGAAGAAGTTACAGGTCTGTGAGAGCCAGAAATCTTGCTTGTTTGTAGGTGACCAAATACTTATTTTCCACCATAATTTGCAAATAAATTCATTAAAAATCCTACAATGTGATTTTCTGGAATTTCTTTTCTCAATTTGTCTGTCATAGTTGACGTGTACCTATGATGAAAATTACAGGCCTCTCTCATCTTTTTAAGTGGGAGAACTTGCACAATTGGTGGCTGACTAAATACTTTCTTTCCCCACTGTATATATTGCTTGTTCAGTCAAACCAGGGATCCCGTACTTTCATATGTCTATCAACTAAATTGCACTGAATTGCTTAGTTTATATACAGTTTTTGATGAATGGATTCAATTTCCATTACAACAGGCTGTATTGCATAAACAGGTCCTTCATACACTGACTATAGTTGGCAACATGGTGCTTAGTACATTTAGGGTACTGCAATGTTTTATCGGGGCTCGAATTTAAATGGTATCCGTGCACAGTTTGAGCACTTGAGGCTAAATGTATCCATGCACAGTTTGAGCACCGCCACATTAGAAGTAAAAATGAATCTGACAGCATCATCATATCATACTCTGTAGAGAGAGAGAGAGAGACTCGGCCTGGCAGGTGCTCCACAGACATTGAGAGAGATGTCTAAACTCCAGGGAGTCCTCAGCATCTACATCCTGCTCCGAGGCATGAGGTAAGCCTGGGTGAAGCAGTGCCTCCAACCAGGTTAGATGAAAGGAAGATTCTCAGAATAAACAAGGATAAAGGTTGTCTGTGAGTGATGGTATTCTTATGTCAATATGAGTCAATGCAAAAATAGTGTGACTCAGAGGCCTAGGTCGAAGAAGCGCTTAGGTCATATGGAAGTCAACTCGGTGCAGGTTGAATACGAATACTCATGACATACCATGCCTAAATAAGTAATGTTTCAGCAGAAAGATATACAGGGAAGATGGACTGTATCTTAAACAGCAGCCTACAGTGAGGGAAAAAAGTATTTGATCCCCTGCTGATTTTGTACGTTTGCCCACTGACAAAGATGTTATAAATTGATTTGCATTTCAATGAGGGAAATAAGTATTTGACCCCTCTGCAAAACATGACTTAGTACTTGGTGGCAAAACCCTTGTTGGCAATCACAGTGGTCAGACGTTTCTTGTAGTTGGCCACCAGGTTTGCACACATCTCAGGAGGGATTTTGTTCCACTGCTCTTTGCAGATCTTCTCCAAGTCATTAAGTTTTCGAGGCTGACGTTTGGCAACTCGAACCTTCAGCTCCCTCCACAGATTTTCTATGAGATTAAGGTCTGGAGACTGGCTAGGCCACTCCAGGACCTTAATGTGCTTCTTCTTGAGCTACTATGTTGCCTTGGCCGTGTGTTTTGGGTCATTGTCATGCTGGAATACCCATCCACGACCCATTTTCAATGCCCTGGCTGAGGGAAGGAGGTTCTAACCCAAGATTTGACGGTACATGGCCCCGTCCATCGTCCCTTTGATGCGGTGAAGTTGTCCTGTCCCCTTAGCAGAAAAATACCCCCAAAGCATAATGTTTCCACCTCCATGTTTGACGATTGATTGATTGCTTCTGTGGACAGGTGTCTTTTATACAGGTAACAAGCTGAGATTAGGAGCACTCCCTTTAAGAGTGTGCTCCTAATCTCAGCTCGTTACCTGTATAAAAGACACCTGGGAGCCAGAAATCTTTCTGATTGAGAGGGGGTCAAATACTTATTTCCCTCATTAAAATGCAAATCAATTTATAACATTTTTTACATGTGTTTTTCTGGATTTTTTTGTTGTTATTCTGTCTCTCACTGTTCGAATAAACCTACCATTAAAATTATAGACTGATCATTTCTTTGTCAGTGGGCAAACGTACAAAATCAGCAGGGGATCAAATGACGGTATTCGTAATTTCCGTCTCAGACTGGGCCAACTCCACAGTTCTTCTAGGGGGCAGTAAAGAACAAGGAAAGGGTGTACTCCATTGTGCAAAGTACATTACTTTAATTTCCGCTGAAACTGGAGCCACAGTGTAAAACATCCTTTGGTCAATATGCTCTTTAAAAGCATCAATGTGTGGTTTTAAGAACACAGAACTTTATGTGAATCCGTGGGATTGGCTTGTTTCCTGTTTCTTTCTTTCATATCTTACTAAAAGGAAGGAAGATGGTGATTCAATTATCTTAGACTTCTGCTAGGAGCCTTTCATGTGGACAGTCCTGTTAACAACCCTCCCACTGGGAACACACTGGTTGAATCAAAGTTGTTTTAACGTAATTTATCAACGTATTGGGACGTGGCATCAACGTGGAAAATACATTGGACTTGAAAAAAGTAATCAACTAGTACTGTTTTCATCTAATTTCAACCAGCGTGTAAACATTGAAATTAGGGTGAAAAATCAATTTAAATACATTGACTTTACCTGTCTAACAGGTTGTTACTTCAATATAATTTCAACATAATCATCAGAACTATATATACGTTGAAATTGCGTGAAGTTCCACGTAGAACTTATCCTGTATTCAATATACATACTGTGCATTCAGAAAGTATTCAGACATCTTCTTTTTTTCCACATATTGTTACGTTACAGTTTTATTCTAAAATTGATTAAATACTTTTTTTTCCCTCATCAATCTACACAAAATATCCCATTATGACAAAGCAAAAACAGGTTTTTAGAGTTTTGGCAAATGTATTACAAATAAAAAACATAAATACCTTATTTACATAAGTATTCAGACCCTTTGCAATGAGACTCGAAATTGAGCTCAGGTGCATCCTGTTTCCATTAATCATCATTGAGATGATTCTACAACTTGATTGGAGTCCACCTGTGGTAAATTCAATTAATTGGACATGATTTGGAAAGGCACACACCTGTCTATATAAAGTCCCACAGTTGACAGTGCATGTCAGAGCAAAAACCAAATCATGAGGTCGAAGGAATTGTCTGTAGAGCTCCGAGACAGGATTGTGTCGAGGCACAGATCTGGGGAAGGGTACCAAAAAAATTTCTGCAGCATTGAAGGTCCCCAAGAACACAGTGGCCTCCATCATTCTTAAATGAAAGAAGTTTGGAACCACCAAGACTGTTCCTAGAGCTGGCCGCCCGGCCAAACTGAGCATTCGGGGGACAAGGACCTTGGTCAGGGAGGTGACCAAGAACCCGATGGTCACTCTGACAGAGCTCTAGAGTTCCTCTGTGGAGATGGGAGAAACTTCCAGAAGGACAACCATCTCTGCAGCACTCCAACAATCAGGCCTTTATGGTAGAGTGGCCAGACGGAAGCCATTCCTCAGTAAAAAGCACACGACAGCACGCTTGGAGTTTGCCAAAAGGCACCTTAAGACTCTCAGACCATGAGAAACAAGATTCTCTGGTCTGATGAAACCAAGATTGAACTCTTTGGCCTGAATGCCAAGCATCACGTCTGGAGGAAACCTGGCACCATCCCTACGGTGAAGCATGGTGTTGGCAGCGTCATGCTGTGGGGATGTTTTTCGGCGGCAGGGACTGGGAGACTAGTCAGGATCGAGGGAAAGATGAACGGAGCAAAGTATAGAGAGATACTTGATGAAAAACCTGCTCCGGAGCACTCAGGACCTCAGACTGTGGCGAAGGTTCACCTTCCAACAGGATAACGACCCTAAGCACACAGCCAAGACAACGCAGGAGTGGCTTCGGGGAAAGTCTTTGCATGTCCTTGAGTGGCCCAGACAGAGCCCGGACTTGAACCCGATTGAACATCTCTTGAGAGACCTGACAATAGCTGTGCAGTGATGCTCCCCATCCAACCTGACAGATCTTGAGAGGATCTGCAGAGAAGAATGGGAGAAATAGGTGTGCCAAGCTTGTAGCACCCTAAGGTGCTTCAACAAAGTAATGAGTAAAGGTTATGAATAATTATATAAATGTCAAATTTCAGTTTTTTATTGTTTATACATTTGCAAAAAAATCTAAAAACCTGTTTTTGCTTTGTCATTATGGGGTATTGTGTGTAGATTGATGTAAAAACAACAATTTAATCAATTTTAGAATAAGGCTGTAACGTAACAAATTATGAAAAAAGTCAAGGGGTCTGAATACCTTCCGAATGCACGGGGTGGTTGAAAATATGTTTAAAAAAGTATTTGATCCCCTGCTGATTTTGTACATTTGCCCACTTACAAAGAAATGATCAGTCTATAATTTAATGGTAGGTTTATTTGAACAGTGAGAGACAGAATAACAACAAAAAAATCCAGAAAAACGCATGTCAAAAATGTAAATTGATTTGCATTTTAATGAGGGAAATAAGTATTTGACCCCCTCTCAATCAGAAAGATTTCTGGCTCCCAGGTGTCTTTTATACAGGTAACGAGCTGAGATTAGGAGCACACTCTTAAAGGGAGTGCTCCTAATCTCAGCTTGTTACCTGTATAAAAGACACCTGTCCACAGAAGCAATCAATCAATCAGATTCCAAACTCTCCACCATGGCCAAGACCAAAGAGCTCTCCAAGGATGTCAGGGACAAGATTGTAGACCTACACAAGGCTGGAATGGGCTACAAGACCATCGCCAAGCAGCTTGGTGAGAAGGTGACAACAGTTGGTGCGATTATTCGCAAATGGAAGAAACACAAAAGAACTGTCAATCTCCCTCGGCCTGGGGCTCCATGCAAGATCTCACCTTTTTGCAATGATCATGAGAACGTTGAGGAATCAGCCCAGAACTACACGGGAGGATCTTGTCAATGATTTCAAGGCAGCTGGGACCATAGTCACCATGAAAACAATTGGTAACACACTACGCCGTGAAGGACTGAAATACTGCAGCGCCCATAAGGTCCCCTGCTCAAGAAAGCACATATACAGGCCCGTCTGAAGTTTGCCAATGAACATCTGAATGATTCAGAGGAGAACTGGATGAAAGTGTTGTGGTCAGATGAGACCAAAATGGAGCTCTTTGGCATCAACTCAACTCGCCGTGTTTGGAGGAGGAGGAATGCTGCCTATGACCCCAAGAACACCATCCCCACCGTCAAACATGGAGGTGGAAACATTATGCTTTGGGGGTGTTTTTCTGCTAAGGGGACAGGACAACTTCACCGCATCAAAGGGATGATGGACAGCGCCATGTACCGTCAAATCTTGGGTGAGAACCTCCTTCCCTCAGCCAGGGCATTGAAAATGGGTCGTGGATGGGTATTCCAGCATGACGATGACCCAAAACATATGGCCAAGGCAACAAAGGAGTGGCTCAAGAAGAAGCACATTAAGGTCCTGGAGTGGCCTAGCCAGTCTCCAGACCTTAATCCCATAGAAAATCTGTGGAGGGAGCTGAAGGTTCGAGTTGCCAAACGTCAGCCTCGAAAACTTAATGACTTGGAGAAGATCTGCAAAGAGCAGTGGAACAAAATCCCTCCTGAGATGTGTGCAAACCTGGTGGCCAACTACAAGAAACGTCTGACCTCTGTGATTGCCAACAAGGGTTTTGCCACCAATCACTAAGTCATGTTTTGCAGAGGGGTCAAATATTTATTTCCCTCATTAAAATGCAAATCAATTCATAACATTTTTGACATTTGTTTTTCTGGATTATTTTGTTGTTATTCTGTCTCTCACTGTTCAAATAAACCTACCATTAAAATGATGTTGTTTGAATCAACATCATTATTTCAATGTCATGCTATCAACGTAAATATAGAGGTATATTGAAATAAAATGTGAAGCCATAGTCCAACAATTTCTGACTGAACGGTGACTCCTACTGGTAAATGAGCGGTATTGCACTTCAGTGAGAACAAGTACCATCCAGATGCCTACCTTTTATGTTCCCTGCTTAGCTTTGGAAATGAGCTGTGTTCGATTCAGCTGAGCTATCATGTCAACACATCTATGCATTGATCAGCTTCAATACTCATTTACATAGACTACGTAAATAACATTGAATAATTGAAAGTAACTCCTCTAACTTTTCTTACACAAGGTGTATGTAAAAGTACATTCGGAGTGAGGTTGGGTTTATGTAGGCTACATTGACTTCTGATTTGCCATGTTTAATATCATGGAGTACATTTACATGCACACAATAATACTATTATTGTGGATAGTCAGATTGATATAATAGTTTGTTTAAAAACGTTTACATGCTTTGCAAGAAGAACAATTCCCCTAATAATCCTGTTTACATGGACATCTGAAATCAGGTTACCTGACTTAAATAAATGCAGAAAATCACCAATCAAAAGAAACGTTCTACCACAGCGACCATGTTCTATTTGCAAAGCCTATTTGAGTTCGGACATGTAAAGTTTGTATGTGAAAACAATTTCTAAGATGCATACTTTCAGTTTTTCCGAACTACCGGTGCTGGCAGATCTGCAGATCAAATACACAGCTGGAACGCCGATTATGCTGTTTACATGTCCTAATAATTTGAAAGATTGCCCAGAAAACCAGGTGTTTTAATCGGCATATGCTTACTTCAGTTTTGACCTTACGCCTATTAAGATAAGCAGAGTAAAGTGTTTTACATGACTATTGCCATATTCGGCCTACTGCCATAATCAGTTTAATATCGAATTATTAGTGTGCATGTAAACTTACTCATGGTTGATTGGATGTTTGAAGTTCAGAAGCAGTTACCATAAGTCCTATAAACAGTTTCCCGTGTGTATCAAGAATGGTCCACCAACCAAAGGACATCCAGCCAACTTGACTGTGAGAAGCATTCAATCAATCAATCAATCAAATGTATTTATAAAGCCCTTTTTACATCAGCAGATGTCACAAAGTGCTATACAGAAACCCAGCCTAAAACCCCAAACAGCAAGCAATGCAGATGTAGAAGCACAGTGGCTAGGAAAAACTCCCTAGAAAGGCAGAAACCTAGGAAGAAACCTAGAGAGGAACCAGGCTCTGAGAGGTGGCCAGTCCCCTTCTGGCTGTGCCGGGTAGAGACTATAACAGTACATGGCCATTAAGGCCAGATTTTTCTCCAAGATGTTTAAACGTTCATAGATGACCAGCAGGGTCAAATAATAATCACAGTGGTTGGAGAGGTTGCAACAGGTCAGTACATCAGGAGTAAATGTAACTTGGCTTTTCATAGCCGGGCAGAGAGAGAGTTGAAAACAGCAGGTCTGGGACAAGGTAGCACATCCGGTGAACAGGTCAGGGTTCCATAGCCGCAGGCAGAAGAGTGAAAACTGGAGCAGCAGCACGACCAGGTGGACTGGGGACAGCAAGGAGTCATCAGGCCAGGTAGTCCTGAGGCATGGTCCTAGGGCTCAGGTCTTCCAGGAGGGGAAGGAGAGAGGGAGAGGGAGAGAGAATTAGAGAGAGCATTGGAGTCAACATGGGCATCCCTGTGGAACGCTTTCGACAACTTTTAGAGTCCACGCACCGACGAATTGAGGCTGTTCTGAGGGCAAAAGGGGGTGCAACTCAATATTAGGAAGGTGTTCTTAATATTTTGTACACTCAGTGTACAGTACTGTATATTGTAGATAGGATTAAAATATTTTTTACATTTCTATGTGGAATTTTCAACGCAGTTTCTACGTATACATAGTTCTGATGATTATGTTGAAATTAGATTGATGTAACAAGCTCTTAGTCAGGTTAAGGTAATGTATTTAAGTTGAAGTTTTACCCTAATTTCAATGTTTACAACGCTGGTTGAAATTAGATGAAAACAGTACTGGTTGATTACACGTTGATTCAACCAGTGTGTTCCCAGTGGGTTGGGTCTTGGTTCAATTGTAAAATAAGTTGATTATACACAAGGATTGTGGGCAAATTGAAAAGGTGACAATCCTTGTCAGCAGAGGAGGTTGAGCATATCCTGCTGATACTAAAACATAACTAACATGCTCCAAATTCTGTTTGGAAATTCTCTCTCTGTTGAGAAGTGTTTTGAAAGAAGGGTGGCCATTCTACACATCCTGCGCGCCTGTTTGTCTGTGGAGAGTGAGCCTTTCCCCCACGGTGTGCTGTTTGTTTAGGGAGTTGGGTCTCTGCTTTGCACAGCTGGAACCTCTCCTCCCTTGAGGGCTTTCAGACCGCTGTGCTGCGCTCTGCCACATTTGTTAGCATATAAACTACAAGCCGCTCGCTTTGCTGTTTGACGCGCCTCCACTGCACTCAAAAGTGGTTTATTTTCCAACTGTGGGAGGGAACTTTTGAAGGATTGGTCATTTCAACTGTAGTTGGAGTGGTTACAGTATATCTTCCATCTTTTCTCTTCAGTTATTTTTATTATTATTTTATTATTAATGTGATGACACTTGTTTATGATGAGAGAGGCAGTGTCGGACAATACTGTCAAACCATGAAAAACCCCTTGAGGAAATGACACTTGGCATCTGCCTTGACGGCGGCCACCAATTGTAGCGGTGCCGCCAGAGCCTCAGTCACAGTCCAAGTAGAGCCGGAGCTTGAGTGACACGTTTGAAGAAGGACCCTTCTGCGAAGATCCCCACTCCCCACTCCCCCTACCCCCCCCAGCCCCGCAGAGCATTTGGAAGGCTGCCAGAGAGTTCTACACAGGGTTTTTAAATAGGATCTGGCTGGCCCTAAATATGCACAACATGGCTGCTCTATGTTTTGACTGTGATTTACATTTACATTTTTACATTTCCGTCATTTAGCAGACGCTCTTATCCAGAGCGACTTACAAATTGGTGCATTCACCTTATGATAGCCAGTGGGACAACCACTTCACAATAGTTTTTTTTTTTTTTGGGGGGTGGGGTAAGGGGGGGTAGAAGGATTACTTTATCCTATCCCAGGTATACCTTAAAGAGGTGGGGTTTCAAGTGTCTCCGGAAGGTGGTGAGTGACTCCGCTGTCCTGGCTTCGTGAGGGAGCTTGTTCCACCATTGGGGTGCCAGAGCAGCGAACAGTTTTGACTGGGCTGAGTGGGAACTGTGCTTCCGCAGAGGTAGGGGAGCCAGCAGGCCAGAGGTGGATGAACGTAGTGCCCTCGTTTGGGTGTAGAGACTGATCAGAGCCTGTAGGTACGGAGGTGCCGTTCCCCTCACAGCTCCGTAGGCAAGCACCATGGTCTTGTAGCAGATGCGAGCTTCAACTGGAAGCCAGTGGAGTGTGCGGAGGACTTGGGAAGGTCGAACACCAGACGGGCTGCGGCGTTCTGGATGAGTTGTAGGGGTTTAATGGCACAGGCAGGGAGCCCAGCCAACAGCGAGTTGCAGTAATCCAGACGGGAGATGACAAGTGCCTGGATTAGGACCTGTGCCGCTTCCTGTGTAAGGCAGGGTCGTACTCTGCGAATGTTGTAGAGCATGAACCTACAGGATCGGGTCACCGCCTTGATGTTAGCGGAGAACGACAGGGTGTTGTCCAGGGTCACGCCAAGGCTCTTTGCACTCTGGGAGGGGGACACAACGGAGTTGTCAACCGTGATGGCGAGATCATGGAACGGGCAGTCCTTCCCCGGGAGGAAGAGCAGCTCCGTCTTGCTGAGGTTCAGCTTGAGGTGGTGATCCGTCATCCACACTGATATGTCTGCCAGACATGCAGAGATGCGATTTGCCACCTGGTTATCAGAAGGGGGAAAGGAGAAGATTAATTGTGTGTCGTCTGCGTAGCAATGATAGGAAAGGCCATGTGAGTATATGACAGAGCCAAGTGACTTGGTGTATAGCGAGAATAGGAGAGGGCCTAGAACTGAGCCCTGGGGGACACCAGTGGTGAGAGCACGTGGTGCGGAGACAGATTCTCGCCACGCCACCTGGTAGGAGCGACCTGTCAGGTAGGACGCAATCCAAGAGTGAGCCGCGCCGGAGATGCCCAACTCGGAGAGGGTGGAGAGGAGGATCTGATGGTTCACAGTATCAAAGGCAGCAGATAGGTCTAGAAGGACGAGAGCAGAAGAGAGAGAGTTAGCTTTAGCAGTGCAGAGAGCCTCCATGACACAGAGAATAGAATAGTTTTGGAGAGAAAAGAAAGAAGGGATACTGGTCTGTAGTTGTTGACATCGGAGGGATCGAGTGTAGGTTTTTTGAGAAGGGGTGCAACTCTCACTCTCTTGAAGACGGAAGGGACATGGCCAGCGGTCAAGGATGAGTTGATGAGCGAGGTGAGGTAAGGGAGAAGGTCTCCGGAAATGGTCTGGAGAAGAGAGGAGGGGATAGGGTCAAGCGGGCAGGTTGTTGGGCGGCCGGCCGTCACAAGTCGCAAGATTTCATCTGGAGAGAGAGGGGAGAAAGAAGTCAAAGCATAGGGTAGGGCAGTGTGAGCAGGACCAGCGGTGTCATTTGACTTAACAAACGAGGATCGGATGTCGTCAACCTTCTTTTCATAATGGTTGACGAAGTCATCCACAGAGAGGGAGGAGGGGGGGAGGGGGAGGAGGATTCAGCAGGGAGGAGAAAGTGGCAAAGAGCTTCCTAGGGTTAGAGGCAGATGCTTGGTATTTAGAGTGGTAGAAAGTGGCTTTAGCATCAGAAACAGAGGAAGAAAATGTAGTGAGGAGGGAGTGAAAAGATGCCAGGTCCGCAGGGAGTCTAGTTTTCCTCCATTTCCGCTCGGCTGCCCAGAGCCCTGTTCTTTGAGCTCGCAATGAGTCGTCAAGCCACGGAGCAGGAGGGGAGGACCAAGCCGGCCGGGAGGATAGGGGACATAGAGAGTCAAAGGATGCATAAAGGGAGGAGAGGAGGGTTGAGGAGGCAGAATCAGGAGATTGGAGGGAGAAGGATTGAGCAGAGGGAAGAGATGATAGGATGGAAGAGGAGAGAGTAGCGGGAGAGTGAGAGCGAAGGTTGCGACGGTGCATTACCATCTGAGTAGGGGCAGAGTGAGTAGTGTTGGAGGAGAGCGAGAGAGAAAAGGATACAATGTAGTGGTCGGAGACTTGGAGGGGAGTTGCAGTGAGATTAGTAGAATAACAGCATCTAGTAAAGATGAGGTCAAGTGTATTGCCTGCCTTGTGAGTAGGGGGGGATGGTGAGAGGGTGAGGTCAAAAGAGGAGAGGAGTGGAAAAAGGAGGCAGAGAGAAATGAGTCAAAGGTAGACGTAGGGAGGTTAAAGTCACCCAGAACTGTGAGGGGTGAGCCATCCTCAGGAAAGGAACTTATCAAGACGTCAAGCTCATTGATGAACTCTCCAAGGGAACCTGGAGGGCGATAAATGATAAGGATGTTAAGCTTGACTGGAGTTCAAATGAGGAGATAGACAGATGGGTCAGGGGAGAAAGAGAGAATGACCACTTGGGAGAGATGAGGATTCCTGTGCCACCACCCCGCTGACCAGATGCTCTCGGGGTATGCGAGAACACATGGTCAGACGAGGAGAGAGCAGTAGGAGTAGCAGTGTTTTCTGTGGTAATCCATGTTTCCATCAGCGCCAAGAAGTCGAGGGACTGGAGGGTAGCATAGGCTGAGATGAACTCTGCCTTGTTGGCCGCAGAACGGCAGTTCCAGAGGCTGCCGGAGACCTGGAACTCCACGTGGGTTGTGCGTGCAGGGACCACCAGGTTAGAGTGGCAGCAGCCACGCGGTGTGAGGCGTTTGTATAGCCTGTGCGGAGAGGAGAGAACAGGGATAGACAGACACATAGTTGACAGGCTACAGAAAATGGCTACAATAATGCAAAGGAGATCGGAATGAAATGAACTAAACATCTGGGAAAGTGAGAGAGCGGGGCCTCCCTCACTTACGTTTGACTGAAACACCCAAATATAACTCTCCCAACTTCCACCTCAGAAACTATAATTGTTGTAAACTACAGCAGTTCAATGTTTTCTAGGAATAGACTAACTTAGTTTATTCAGCTAGCTAACTTGGTACAGTATTCATCCGTGAAAACCCGTCCAGGGCACCGAATCCTATGACGCCACAGCCAACTAGCATGCCAGCCTCCAACAACACGGTTTAGCACCAATTCTCGGACACAACAAACCACCAGTGTGTCAACACGCCAAGCAGATCATTTGTGTCCGTGTCTAACGTTGTGTAAAGTTCTGGGTTAGTCCCGACAGCTTGAGCGAGTCCGTCGTCAACTTATTCAGCCAGTTAGTTAGCTAGAATAGTTAGCATACTAGCTAGCCATTGCTCTCTGCCAACGAAAAAAAAAAAATCCTCCCACGGCACGAACACACAGAGAGCCAAGCTAACATTAACTAGTCACCCATGTCCCAAATTCCCTTGAACGACTCTGGTTACCAGAAAGTAAAAACAAAACACAAATGTAGGTTATAACTTACACCTAGCAGCTACTGTTAGCCGGCCAAGTGCAAAGTTAGCCACTGAATTGACTCAGCCAGTTTGCGTCTGTTTGCTAAGTCGTTCCAGCTGATGTGGGGGATGGCTGGGGAGCGAGGGTTGGAAGAGGGGTGGGTGTGTGGGGTGGTTGACATTATGGAAATCACCTTCCTGTTTACAGTGAGACTACAGGCATTAGAAGGGGAAAAAACACTGGTATACCAGGATACGACCAATCATACAACAACAGGCCACATATTAACCTGTCTGTGTGTGGCTCTGACCCACTTTCTGAAAGCCTGATCTTCTTCTCTTCACAGCACACTATGAATTGCATTTAGCTGAACCTGCGATAACATCCGCAAATCTGTGTAGGCAACCAATAAACTTTGATTTGATTTTAATTCTATTTTTACAATCAACTCAGTCTCATAATAGCTTGCCATATCATAAAAAGTACCTGTCAACATTAGAGAATAGCTTGCCATGTCGTGAAAAGGACCTGTCAACATTAGAGAAGACAGCTCCTGAAGTCCGCCTAGCTAATCTCCAAAACCCTCGAAACCTCATCCATCACCCCATCTTGTTCTCTTAGCTCTGGGGGTGAGCTCACTGAGCTCCTAACAGCTCCCAACAGCCATCCTTATGAGGGGGGTCCTAGATTAGTGGACTAGATGAGATTCTGATTATGTCATCAGCTTGCTGTACAATCGCCCATCTGCTGCTATGGGACAGGGATACCACCATGCCTTGACTAGTGACTGGTCGCTATTAATGAATAGCCAGCTAGCGCCCAGCTGTCAGAAGTCAGTGAGACTGAAGCGTGAACCTTAAACCCTCAGCCAGACAGAATAAGAGAGGACACAGGCCTGTGGCACCATGAAGATACATCTGCTGGCAGATTACTAACTTTATGTTAGGCGCATACGTTAGGCGTTTGGAGCAGTTTCATTGCTGGGCCATGCCTGCAGACACTTGTTTCTCCACTGTTTCTTCTTGGCATACTGTAGGCTAGTGTTCTAACCTTGCCAAGCAGTGTTCTTACAGTGCAGTGTTTACACAGGTGCAAATGTATTATATTATTATATCATATTTAGTCCCTTTTGGGTGTGCTTTTGTTTTTACTTACTCCCTTATTATGTATTGTAGATCATTGGTATAGTTTTTTTTTACATCACCCTTTGCCATAATATTTCATTTTATGCATTGAATTTGCCATATATTACATTTAAATGTGTATTAAGCGTTTATAGATAAATGCGTTGTGTGTTTAACAATGCAATAAAAGCCACAGGGTATTGTACAGGCACCCTTTAGGCCTATGCAGGCTGGAAAGACAGAGCAACTTGAAAAAAACTTGGAAAGGGTAGAAATAGAACTGCCCAATAAATAGCGTTTCACTTTGATAAAATCCCCTGGAAGGAAATACTGTTAGGTAATCACATTATATATCCATTAAGTCGAACTCCGTGAACAAGCGATTACTTTTTAACCTACACTTGTATCACGTATCCAAGGACATATTCGCAAATGGAGATAAACTCACAAGAGAGACAACATTCAGCAAGTTCTCATATGATAGCCTTAGGGTAGAATAAACTACTCACTTTGGAAGGCGGTAGAAGTGGACTTTGGATAATCTTTGTTCATTGAATTGTCAACGGCCGCCACAACTGCTGCTGCAACGCCCAACTGTCATTTGTGAATGAGAGAGGCTATGTGATTTACATTGCGAGAGAGTAGAGAGACCACCATGTTCGTCTCTCTTTAGTTAGTTTTGGAAAAGTGAAGTAGATAGCACGCTGAGGAACTTCTTCCCGCGCTTGGAAAAGGTTGTTGCTTGCGATTGGGGATCTACCTGATTGTTTTTGGAGAGGAATACTTTTGTGAGAGAAAATAAGACCTGGTTGGACCGAGAATTTTAGGTAAAAAAAATTACTCTCTATTCTCTAATGTTCAGTTCAGGTGCAAATGTTCGCTATTTGTTTTACTTGACGTCGAATGCAGTGATACAAACGATATTATAAATTGGGTGATTCGAGCCCTGAAAGCTGATTGGCTGACAGCCGTGGTATATCAGACCGTATACCATGGGTATGACAAAACATTTATTTTTACTGCTCTAATTACTTTGGTAACCAGTTTATAATAGCAATAAGGCACCTCTGGGTTTCTGGTATATGGCTAATATACCACGGATAAGGGCTGTGTCCAGGCACTCCACAGCCCTTAGCTGTGGTATATTGGCCGTATGCCACACCCCCATCGGGCCTCATTGCTTAAGTGTAATTAGTTGTCCATGTTCAAACATGTTTTAAATTACATTTTGGTGGGAAATGATACATCCCCGTGCTACACCATATGCACTGCCAAGTGCCATAATGACCACAGTTGAATGCAATCCAAGTATAAAGGCCTATTGCTCTCTCTCTCTCTCTCTCTCTCTCTCTATATATATATATATATATATATATATATATATATATATATATATAAAATCAAATCAAATTTTATTTGCCACATGCGTCAAATAAAACAGGTGAAATGCTTACTTACAAGCCCTTAACCAACAATGCAGTTTTAAGAAAAATAAGTGTTAAGTAAAAAATGGATAATAAAAAAATTAAAATAAATAAAAAATAATAAATAACTAAAGAGCAGCAGTAAAACAAAATAACAGTAGGGAGGCTATATACAGCGGGTACCGGTACAGAGTCAATGTGCGGGGGCACAGGTTAGTTGAGGTAATTGAGGTAATATGTACATGTGGGTACAGTTAAAGTGACTATGCAAAGATAATAAACACAGAGTAGCAGTAGCGTAGGAAGGATACAAATAATCCAGGTAGCCATGATTAGCTGTTCAGGAGTCTTATGGCTTGGGGGTAGAAGCTGTTAAGAAGCCTTTTAGACCTAGACTTGGCGCTCCAGTAACACTTGGAGTCTTTGACAATTTTTAGGGCATTCCTCTGACACCGCCTGGTATAGAGGTCCTGAATGGCAGGAAGCTTGGCCCCAGTGATGTACTGGGCCGCAAGCACTACCCTCTGTAGTGCCTTGCGGTCGGAGGCCGAGCAGTTGCCATACCAGGCAGTGATGCAACCAGTCAGGATGCTCTCGAAGGTGCAGCTGTAGACCTTTTTGAGGATCTGAGGACCCATGCCAAATCTTTTCAGTCTCCTGAGGGGGAATAGGCTTTGTCGTGCCCTCTTCACGACTGTCTTGGTGTGTTTGGACCATGATAGTTTGTTGGTTATGTGGACACCAAGGAACTTGAAGCTCTCAACCTGTTCCACTACATCCCCCGTCGATATATATATATATAGCACTAGTCAAAAGTTTGGACACACCTACTCATTCCAGGGTTTTTCTTTATTTTTACTATTTTCTACATTGTAGAATAATAGTGAAGACATCAAAACTATGAAATAACACATATGGAATCATGTAGTAAACAAATGGTATATGGAATCAAATAGCCACCTTTTGCCTTGATGACAGCTTTGCACACTCTTGGCTTTCTCTCAACCAGCTTCACCTGGAATGCTTTTCCAACAGTCTTGAAGGAGTTCCCACATATGCTGAGCACTTGTTGGCTGCGTTTCCTTCACTCTGCGGTTCGACTCATCCCAAACCATCTCAATTTGGTTGAGGTCGGGGGATTTTGGAGTCCAGGTCATCTGATGCAGCACTCCATCACTCTCCTTCTTGGTAAAATAGCCCTTACACAGCCTGGAGGTGTGTTGGGTCATTGTCCTGTTGAAAAACAAATGATAGTCCCACTAAGCCCAAACCAGAAGGGATGGGGTATCGCTGTAGAATGCTGTGGTAGCCATGCTGGTTAAGTGTGCTTAGTGGTTAAGAGCGGCAGGTAGCTTAGTGGTTAAGAGCGTTGTGCCAGTAACCGAAAAGTCGCTGGTTCTAATCCCCGAGCCGACTAGGTGAAAAATCTGTCGATGTGCCCTTGAGCAAGGCACTTAACCCTAATTGCTCCTGTAAGTCGCTCTGGATAAGAGCGTCTGCTAAATGACAAAACAAAAACAAACAAACAAACAAATTCTAAATAAATCACAGACAGTGTCACCAGCAAAGCACCCCCACACCATAACATCTCCTCCTCCACGCTTTACTGTGGGAAATACACATGCGGAGATCATCCGTTCACCCACACCGCGTCTCACAAAGACAGCGGTTGGAACCAAATATCTCAAATTTGGACCCCAGACCAAAGGACTAATTTCCACCGGTCTAATGTCCATTGCTCGTGTTTCTTGACCCAAGCAAGTCTCTTCTTATTATTGGTGTCCTTTAGTAGTGGTTTCTTTGCAGCAATTCGACCATGAAGGCCTGATTCACACAGTCTCCTCTGAACAGTTGATGTTGAGATGTGTCTGTTACTAGAACTCTGTGAAGCATGTATTTGGGCTGCAATTTCTGAGGCTGGTAACTCTAATGAACTTATCCTCTGCAGCAGAGGTACCTCTGTGTCTTCCATTCCTGTGGTGGTCCTCATGAGAGCCAGTTTCATCATAGCGCTGGATGGTTTTTGCGACTGCACTTGAAGAAACTTTCAATGTTCTTGAAATGTTCTGTTGGACTGTCGTTTCTCTTTGCTTATTTGAGCTGTTCTTGCCATAAATGGACTTGGTCTTTTAACAAGTAGGGCTATCTACCTTGTCACAACACAACTGATTGGTTCAAACGCATTAAGAAGGAAATCATTTCCACAAATTAACTTTTAAGAAGGAACACCTGTTAATTGAAATGCTTTCCAGGTGACTATCTCATGAAGCTGGTTGAGAGAATGCCAAGAGTGTGCAAAGCTGTCATCAAGGCAAAGGGTGGCTATTTGAATAATCTCAAATATATAATATATTTTGATTTGTTTAACACTTTTTTGGTTACTACATGATTCCATATGTATTATTTCATAGTTTTGGTGTCTTCACTATTATTCTACAATGTAGAAAATAGTAAAAATAAAGAAAAACCCTTGAATGAGTAGATGTGTCCAAACTGTTGACTGGTAGTGTATATGTATGTTTTTTTTATTTATTTTTTTAAGTTTTTCTAGCAAAGACTACTGAGGTTCATGGTATATCTATATATTTAGCCAATATATGATGGAAGAATTTGATGAAACTTATAAAAAGAAGAGCAAGTATTATTGTACATTTGTATAGCTTTTACATATAGGTTATTCAGTTGTAAAGACAGCTCTCCAATCCAAAATGTTTTCATGCTCTTGATCAATATTCCATATGCTACCGGTTTTTATATTTCATACTTCCGTTTTGTTTATAACCCATTGACCCAAAAATAATGCATGTATAGATTTTTGAGGGAGTACGTATTTAGGCTATGTGTGGTGTAAGATAGTGCTATTATTATGGTTAACTGACCTCCATACCTCCTATTTAAAAATGCAAAAGGTCATTCTGTTGGCCTCACAGTAGGCCAAGCTCTCTCAGTACCTGTGGGAAAGTAAGGGGCAAGGAGGTTAGAAGTCACACAGACTCCAGCTGGTCCACTGTAAAACCACTGTACCCTCATAGGCGGCTGTGTGGTGCCAGGGTACAATTTAGAAAGAATGGTCACGTCTGTCTCAATAGTTTCTCAAGGAGGAGGGAGAAAGGGGAAACAGCATTGTTTTGTTGTTTAAACACCCTGGGCATCGACTGTTAACGACGCCGACCCGTATTTGTATGTGTAGGCATTAGGGGTTTAAGAAAACATGGCCGCATTGTGTGGCAAGTTAACGGCTTAACTCAACAGGCTGTGGTAGGAAGTCCATAAACTGTGCAGGAGACACACTTGTGTGAGAAAGTATAGATTTGAATTTGCTGTTGTAGCCCTGCTGCTGTGTAGTGTAAGCATACTACTTCCCCTCTGGTCTGTTTGTAGAGAGAAGGAAGTGGACAGAAGCAGAGCACATAAAGACTGGGATGGAATGTTTATTGGAAACAGTAGTCATCTCTTTGTCCCCTATCATATCACTGTAATCAGAAACATCTATTTGTCCCCTATCATATCACTGTAATCAGAAACATCTCTTTGTCCCCTATCATATCACTGTAATCAGAAACATCTCTTTGTCCCCTATCATATCACTGTAATCAGAAACATCTATTTGTCCCCTATCATATCACTGTAATCAGAAACATATTTTTGTCCCTTATCATATCACTGTAATCAGAAACATATTTTTGTCCCCTATCATATCACTGTAATCAGAAACATCTCTTTGTCCCCTATCATATCACTGTAATCAGAAACATCTCTTTGTCCCCTATCATATCACTGTAATCAGAAACATATTTTTGTCCCTTATCATATCACTGTAATCAGAAACATATTTTTGTCCCCTATCATATCACTGTAATCAGAAACATCTCTTTGTCCCCTATCATATCACTGTAATCAGAAACATCTCTTTGTTCCCTATCATATCACTGTAATCAGAAACCTATACAGTAGACACACAGTATATATATGTATGGCTGTGAGCATAACTTTCAATACTATCAAGGCTATCTGTCAAGTGCCAAAACATTGGTGACCTACTGTTTGTTTGTGTGTGTGTGGGTGTGTGTGCGTGTGTGTGTGTGTGAACACAGGTGTATTCTCCTCAGAGAGATCTATAAAGAGAAGCCACTCCTAACACAGGTGACAGTAGGTATCATTCTCTACACAGTTGACACTGTCATCAATAACCAGAAGTCGTTCTCCCCTGGTTGTTTTACAGTTAAGTCCCATGGTGTAAATTCATTAAGGACGCTTCCTCCAGAAGGCGTAGAAATGTGATTATTTCAAGAGGTGTACTCTGCTCAAAGCTATCACTTCAATTTCAGTGTGATATTAGAATGATAATATTGGACTATCTTGTGTCAGTTAAAATGTGGAAACCATTGATGTTTCAGCATTGGTAGCGTCACTGACACTTGTTGGACAACGTCACTCAGGTCTTCGGTATCATTTACATTTACATTTAAGTCATTTAGCAGACGCTCTTATCCAGAGCGACTTACAAATTGGTGCATTCACCTTATAGCCAGTGGGATAACCACTTTACAATATGTATATATATATATATATATATATATATATATATATATTTTAATCCCCTTCAAACAGATGTACAATATTACGCCTTTACCTCTTAACAGTAACACCCACAGTCTCCACAGTCTGTCTCTTTCAATGGGCCGTGAGACAAAAGCAATGATGTGCGGGGTTGGGGTTGTAAAGTATCGCAATGTCCCCCCCAAAAGCCTCTTGTCGGGAGTGTCACCAAAGTGTGCCTGGCTACCGCCACCCATGTCTGGGTCTATGGGCATGCAGGGCCCAGCGCAGACACACACGGAGAAGCGACATGGGGACATTCTCCCGTTCAAAGGCATTGACTCGTTACAAAGCGTGACAAAGGGAGGTCACAATTCTGCTCTTTCCCCTGGAAAAGGACTCCGGCATACATTTTGACAATAGAAAGCACAGCCAACAGCATGCTCTTAAATCTCTGGACAAAGGGAGAAGACCTTCCAATGGTTTTGTGTTTGGGCCTGCTGTACACAATTGGGTATTGATGAGTCAGGGAGAGAGGGTGGATGGTCTTCGAGAGACTCTGGGTCTTGCTGGGAGCTTACATCTGTGTGCAGGACTATTAGAAACTCGACAGCTGTTAAAACATAGATTATAGACTGACAAAAGCCAGACCGCTTTGTATCATTGTTACGGGAAATGCTTGTCATGCATTACCATACAGACACACCAGAACTGATATTGCAAGAATTTGAGTCCAGACTCCAGACAGAAGGCAATAACTCAATTGAGACCTTTTAGTTTGGGTCCCTTTGTAGTTGGTTTCTCATCCACCAGTCATGTCTCATGTGATAAGGCCGTCTATACCAGAAGAACCTCTCATTCCTCTCGCATGACATTGTGCACAAAAACACAAGCGACATTCTCAACAATGTTTTTTTTTCTCCCCAAAGGTTTTCAAAGTCAGATAACGAACAGGTTGTTGGAACGCAGAGCTCCCTGGTGCCTAGAACAGATTGCAGCATCTGGCAAAGCCTGTCCAGTCAACGCCCCCCTTCACTCCCTCGTCTTCTCCACCAAGACCCCAACCCCCTGTAGGCCCATTCCCATGCTCCGCTGCACCAGACAAAAGCACTCAATCACCGAGCACTGTTGCTGAGGATGCCTCTTTCTGCCCCTGACCTCCGGCTCACTCCAACACAACATAAACCTCAGTGACATATAGGGGGAACTCTCACCCCCGCCCGTGCACCCACGCCTTAGACAGAACCCGCGGGCAGGGCCTAGCGCAGTTTATTAGCAACCTTAAATCAACCTTTACACAATGTCCAGTGTGAGGCCAGAGGACTTGTGCATTGTGTGTTGTTGAGGTACTACGAGCAGCTGTCATGAGTTCAGTGTGCGTTCAAGTTCGGTCAGATGTGGGAGTTCACTGTTCAGAATCAGGACCTCTTGGGAAGGTGTTTGAATAATGAGTTGAAAGGGAAACGTTTCACTGACAGTGTTTGAGTGTTGGTGATGGTAATAGATGTGTTCAGCTGCGTTTATATTCTTTAAAAAAGGTGTCTAGCAATGTAATCTATTCCTCATGAGGACTCAACAACCTGTGTTGATATTACTAGACTTTGTTGAGCTACCCTATTCTGTAAAAATATGTTCTCAATCAGATGGTAAGGTAGTACAGTAAAGCGGGTATTTTTCAGGTCTTTCTCTTGGCTCACATTCATATTTACCCCTGCAGATATCTTACACCACCCATCAAAGAAGGAAACCTTTGAGCTAAAAATCTTTGTTGAGTGTGTTATCCTTCCTCTCTGTCTCATCCTATATTTTCTGCTAAGGAGGGACTACTTTTTACCGATCTGAGCCCTTAGGTGGTCTCTAAATGTCTTGGTCTGAACAGTTTTCTGCTAGAGTAACGTCCTTTAGTGATGTGGAGGTCAGCTGTTTGTTCACCCGCACCCGCCCGAAATTGCTAATAACCCATCCGCAACCGGCCGACTATATGTGATAAAGTGAAAATCTGAGGCCCGCACCAGTCCCTAACCCGCAAATATAGAAAATGCGCTGTACAGTCAGAGATGGCGGAGAGATTTTTTGACAGGCCTTTTGTTTCTGCTTATAATTTCCAACATTTTGGTAGGCTATTTGTTAGTCAACTTTTCTATAATTAGATACAGTGGGGGGAAAAAGTATGTAGTCAGCCACCAATTGTGCAAGTTCTCCCACTTAAAAAGATGAGAGAGGCCTGTAATTTTCATCATAGGTACACGTCAACTATAACAGACAAAATGAGAATTTTGTTTCCAGAAAATCACATTGTAGGATTTTTAATGAATTTATTTGTAAATTATGGTGGAAAATAAGTATTTGGTCAATAACAAAAGTTTCTCAATACTTTGTTATATACCCTTTGTTGGCAATGACACAGGTCAAACGTTTTCTGTAAGTCTTCACAAGGTTTTCACACACTGTTGCTGGTATTTTGGCCCATTCCTCCATGCAGATCTCATCTAGAGCAGTGATGTTTTGGGGCTGTCACTGGGCAACACGGACTTTCAACTCCCTCCAAAGATTTTCTATGGGGTTGAGATCTGGAGACTGGCTAGGCCACTCCAGGACCTTGAAATGCTTCTTACGAAGCCACTCCTTCGTTGCCCGGGCGGTGTGTTTGGGATCATTGTCATGCTGAAAGACCCAGCCACGTTTCATCTTCAATGCCCTTGCTGATGGAAGGAGATTTTCACTCAAAATCTCACGATACATGGCCCCATTCATTCTTTCCTTTACACGGATCAGTCGTCCTTGTCCCTTTGCAGAAAAACAGCCCCAAAGCATGATGTTTCCACCCCCATGCTTCACAGTAGGTATGGTGTTCTTTGGATGCAACTCAGCATTCTTTGTCCTCCAAACACGACGAGTTGAGTTTTTACCAAAAAGTTCTATTTTGGTTTCATCTGACCATATGACATTCTCCCAATCCTCTTCTGGATCATCCAAATGCACTCTAGCAAACTTCAGACGGGCCTGGACATGTACTGGCTTAAGCAGGGGGACACGTCTGGCACTGCAGGATTTGAGTCCCTGGCGGCGTAGTGTTTTACTGATGGTAGGCTTTGTTACTTTGGTCCCAGCTCTCTGCAGGTCATTCACTAGGTCCCCCTGTGTGGTTCTGGGATTTTTGCTCACCGTTCTTGTGATCATTTTGACCCCACGGGGTGAGATCTTGCGTGGAGCCCCAGATCGAGGGAGATTATCAGTGGTCTTGTATGTCTTCCATTTCCTAATAATTGCTCCCACAGTTGATTTCTTCAAACCAAGCTGCTTACCTATTGCAGATTCAGTCTTCCCAGCCTGGTGCAGGTCTACAATTTTGTTTCTGGTGTCCTTTGACAGCTCTTTGGTCTTGGCCATAGTGGAGTTTGGAGTGTGACTGTTTGAGGTTGTGGACAGGTGTCTTTTATACTGATAACAAGTTCAAACAGGTGCCATTAGTACAGGTAATGAGTGGAGGACAGAGGAGCCTCTTAAAGAAGAAGTTACAGGTCTGTGAGAGCCAGAAATCTTGCTTGTTTGTAGGTGACCAAATACTTATTTTCCACCATAATTTGCAAATAAATTCATAAAAAATCCTACAATGTGATTTTCTGGATTTTTTTCCATAAATTTGTCTGTCATAGTTGACGTGTACCTATGATGAAAATTACAGGCCTCTCTCATCTTTTTAAGTGGGAGAACTTGCACAATTGGTGGCTGACTAAATAATTTTTTTCCCCACTGTACATCAAATAAAATTGTATTGGTTATACACACATATTTTGCAGATATTATCGCGGGTGTATTATGTTCCTAGCTCGAACAGTGCAGAATACCTAACAATAAAAAACAGAATTTTAAAAAAGGAATGTAGAAATATTAGAATGAGCAATGTCATAGTCTGGAATATACAGTTGAAGTCGGAAGTTTACATACACTTAGGTTGGAGTGTCAAGGGGTGCTGAAGGTGGGTGTGGTGCATGAATCAAGCGCAGGACGCAGAAGCTCAGTCCAAAAGACTTTAGTGCAATAATCACGTAGAAAATAAGCACAATAAGCCCGAAGGCAGAATCACGGCGCACACAGGCGTCAAACAAACGGCGCACTAACATGTGCGAAAACCCTCTCCAAAACACTGGAGGGAAGTACGTAGCTCCAACACGAAAACAGAAGAGCAATCACACACAAAGACAAACACAACCAATGAGAACTAAATAGGACACTAACGAGGACTAACAAGACACAGGTGTACAACATAAAGACAAAACCAAACGAACATGAAACATCGATCGGTGGCAGCTAGTACTCCGGGGACGACGACCGCCGAAGCCTGCCCGAACCAGGAGGAGGAGCAGCCTCGGCCGAAACCGTGACATGGAGTCATTAAAACTTGTTTTTCAACCACTCTACAAATTTCTTGTAAACAAACTATAGTTTTGGCAAGTCGGTTAGGACATCTACTTTGTGCATGACACAAGTAATTTTTCCAGCAATTGTTTAAAGACAGATTATTTCACTTATAATTTACTGTATCACAATTCCAGTGGGTCAGAAGTTTACATTTACTAAGTTGACTGTGCCTTTAAATAGCTTTGAAAATTCCAGAAAATGATGTCATGGCTTCAGAAGCTTCTGATAGGCTAATTGACATAATTTGAGTCAATTGGAGGTGTAGCTGTGGATGTATTTCAAGAATACCTTCAAACACAGTGCCTCTTTGCTTGACATCATGGGAAAATCAAAAGAAATCAGCCAAGACCTCAGAAAAAGAATTGTAGATCTCCACAAGTCTGGTTCATCCTTGGGAGCAATTTCCGAATGCCTGAAGATACCACGTTCAACTGTACAAACAATAGTACGCAAGTATAAACACCATGGGACCATGTAGCTGTCATACCGCTCAGGAAGGAGACACGTTCTGTCTCCTAGAGATGAACGTACTTTGATGCAAAAAGTGCAAATCAATCCCAGAACAACAGCAAAGGACCCTGTGAAGATGCTGGAGGAAACAGGTACAAAAGTATCTATATCCACAGTAAAACAAGTCCTTTATCGACATAACCTGAAAGGCCGCTCAGCAAGGAAGAAGCCACTGCTCCAAAACCGCCATAAAAAAAGCCAGACTACGGTTTGCAACTGCACATGGGGTCAATAATCATACTTTTTGGAGAAATGTCCTCTGGTCTGATGAAACAAAAATAGAACTGTTTGGCCATAATGACCATTGTTATGTTTGGAGGAAAAAGGGGGTTGCTTGCAAGCCGAAGAACACCATCCCAACCGTGAAGCACTGGGGTGGCAGCATCATGCTGTGGGGGTGCTTTGTTGCAGGAGGGACTGGTGCACTTCACAAAGTAGATGGCATCATGAGGAAGGAAAAGTATGTGGATATATTGAAGCAACATCTCAAGACATCAGTCAGGAAGTTAAAGCTTGGCCGCAAATGGGTCTTCCAAATGGACAATGACCCCAAGCATACTTCTAAAGTTGTGACAAAATGGCTTAAGGACAACAAAGTCAAGGTATTGGAGTGGCCATCACAAAGCCCTGACCTCAATCCTATAGAACATTTGTGGGCAGAACTGAAAAAGTGTGTGCGAGCAAGGAGGCCTACAAACCTGACTCAGTTGACTCGAATGAGTAGGTGTGTCTAAACTTGTGTGACTGGTAGTGTATATGATGGTGTGTGTATATGACATTATTATTATTATATGAATAAAAAAGGTGTGTACAGCAGTAGTTATTTAAGATGAGCCTTGACTAGAATACAGTGAGGGAAAAAAGTATTTGATTTCCCTGCTGATTTTGTACGTTTGCCCACTGACAAAGACATGGTCAGTCTATAATTTTAATGGTAGGTTTATTTGAACAGTGAGAGACAGAATAACAACAAAAAAATCCAGAAAAACGCATGTCAAAAATGTTATAAATTGATTTGCATTTTAATGAGGGAAATAAGTATTTGACCCCTCTGCAAAACATGACTTTGTACTTGGTGGCAAAACCCTTGTTGGCAATCACAGAGGTCAGACGTTTCTTGTAGTTGGCCACCAGGCTTGCACACATCTCAGGAGGGATTTTGTTCCACTCCTCTTTGCAGATATTCTCCAAGTCATTAAGGTTTCGAGGCTGACGTTTGGCAACTCGAACCTTCAGCTCCCTCCACAGATTTTCTATGGGATTAAGGTCTGGAGACTGGCTAGGCCACTCCAGGACCTTAATGTGCTTCTTCTTGAGCCACTCCTTTGTTGCCTTGGCCATATGTTTTGGGTCATCGTCATGCTGGAATACCCATCCATGACCCATTTTCAATGCCCTGGCTGAGGGAAGGAGGTTCTCACCCAAGATTTGATGGTACATAGCCCCGTCCATCGTCCCTTTGATGCGGTGAAGTTGTCCTGTCCCCTTAGCAGAAAAACACCCCCAAAGCATAATGTTTCCACCTCCATGTTTGACGGTGGGTATGGTGTTCTTGGGGTCATAGGCAGCATTCCTCCTCCTCCAAACACGGCGAGTTGAGTTGATGCCAAAGTGCTCCATTTTGGTCTCATCTGACCACAACACTTTCACCCAGTTCTCCTCTGAATCATTCAGATGTTCATTGGCAAACTTCAGACGGCCCTGTATATGTGCTTTCTTGAGCAGGGGGACCTTGCAGGATTTCAGTCCTTCACGGCATAGTGTGTTACCAATTGTTTTCTTGGTGACTATGTTCCCAGCTGCCTTGAGATCATTGACAAGATCCTCCCGTGTAGTTCTGGGCTGATTCCTCACCGTTCTCATGATCATTGCAACTCCACGAGGTGAGATCTTGCATGGAGCCCCAGGCCGAGGGAGATTGACAGGTCTTTTGTGTTTCTTCCATTTGCGAATAATCGCACCAACTGTTGTCACCTTCTCACCAAGCTGCTTGGCGATGGTCTTTTAGCCCATTCCAGCCTTGTGTAGGTCTACAATCTTGTTCCTGACATCCTTGGAGAGCTCTTTGATCTTGGCCATGGTGGAGAGTTTGGAATCTGATTGATTGCTTCTGTGGACAGGTGTCTTTTATACAGTTAACAAACTGAGATTAGGAGCACTCCCTTTAAGAGTGTGCTCCTAAACTTAGCTTGTTACCTGTATAAAAGACACCTGGGAGCCAGACATTTTTCTGATTGAGATGGGGTCAAATACTTATTCCCCTCATTAAAAGGCAAATCAATTTATAACATTTTTGACATGCATTTTTCCGTTTTTTTGTTTTGTTGTTATTCTGTCTCTCACTGTTCAAATAATCCTACCATTAAAATTGTAGACTGATCATTTCTTTGTCAGTGGGCAAACGTACAAAATCAGCAGGGGATCAAATACTTTTTTCCCTCACTGTATTCTAGTCAAGGCTCATCTTACTGCTGTACACACCTTTTGGACGCAGACGCTGGAATCAACAATGTAGAGGTTTACTTAACACTGAGCAAGAGAACAACAAAGCGTGAGTACACGACATGACACTAACAATCTCACACAACACAACACTGAACAGTCCAGGGCTATATAGGGGTGGTGATGAGATGATGAGGTGCAGGTGCTCTGGAGGTGATTAGGGTGCGTTGGGTTTCCATTCCGGTGTTGCCGAGGTGGTGCAGTCAGACCGGTGGCTCAGTAGACCGGCGAATCAGAAAGCCAGAGGGGAGCAACGGGAGGAGACGTGACAACACCCCTTGACCTTTTACAAATGTTTATTGTGTTACAGCCTGAATTTAAAATTGATTACATTGAGATTTTGTTTCACTGGCCTACACATAATACCCAATAATGTCAAAGTGGAATTATGTTTTTAGAAACTTTTACAAATTAATTAAAAATGAAAAGCTGAAATGTCTTGAGTCAATAAGTATTCAACCCCTTTGTTATGGCATGCCTAGATACGTTCAGGAGTAAACATATTCTTAAGAAGTCACATAATAAGTTGCATGGACTCACTCCTTGTGCAATAATAGTTTTTAACAAGATTTTATTATGACTGCCTCATCTCTGTACCCCACACATACAATTATCTGTAAGGTCCCTCAGTTGAGCAGTGAATTTCAAACACAGATTCAACCACAAATACCAGATACGTTTTCCCAATGCCTCACAAACAAGGGCACCTATTTGTAGATGGGTAAAAAAAAGAAGCAGACATTGAATATCCCTTTGATCACGATGAAGTTATTAATTACACTTTGGATCAATACACCCACACGCTACAAAGATACAGTGCCTTGCAAAAGTATTCATCCCCCTTGGCGTTTTTCCTATTTTGTTGCATTACAACCTATAATTTAAATTGATTTTTTATTTGGATTTCATGTAATGGACATACACAAAATAGTCCAAATTGTTAAAGTGAAATGAAAAAAATAACTTGTTGTAAAAAATCTAAACAATAAATAACGGAAAAGTGATGTGTGTATATGTATTCATGAAGCCCCTAAATAAGATCTGGTGCTGCAACCAATTACCTTCAGAAGTCACATAATTAGTTAAATGAAGTCCACCTGTGTGCAGTCTAAGTGTCACATGATCTGACACATGATCTCAGTATACAGACACCTGTTCTGAAAGGCCCCAGAGTCTGCAACACCACTAAGCAAGCGGCACCATGAAGACCAAGGAGCTCTCCAAACAGGTCAGGGACAAAGTTGTGGAGAAGTACAGATCAGGGTTGGGTTATAAAAAAATATCCGAAAATTTGAACATCCCACGGAGCACCATTAAATCCATTATTAAAAAATTGAAAGAATATGGCACCACAACAAACCTGCCAAGAGAGGGCCACCCACCAAAACTCACGGACCAGGCAAGGAGGGCATTAATCAGAGAGGCAACAAAGAGACCAAAGATAACCCTGAAGGAGCTGCAAAGCTCCACAGTGGAGATTGGAGTATCTGTCCATAGGACCACTTTAAGCCGTACACTCCACAGAGCTGGGCTTTACGGAAGAGTGGCCAGAAAAATACAATTTCTTTAAGAAAAAAATAAGCAAACACCTTTGGTGTTCGCAAAAAGGCATGTGGGAGACTCCCCAAACAAATGGAAGAAGGTACTCTGGTCAGATGAGACTAAAATTGAGCTTTTTGGCCATCAAGGAAAACGCTATATCTCGCGGAAACCCAACACCTCTCATCACCCCGAGAACATCATACCCACAGTGAAGCATGGTGGTGGCAGCATCATGCTGTGGGGATGTTTTTCATCGGCAGGAACTGGGAAACTGGTCAGAATTGAAGGAATGATGGATGGCGCTAAATACAGGGAAATACTTGAGGGAAACCTGTTTCAGTCTTCCAGAGATTTGAGACTGGGACGGAGGTTCACCTTCCAGCAGGACAATGACCCTAAGCATACTGCTAAAGCAGCACTCAAGTGGTTTAAGGGGAAACATTTAAATGTCTTGGAATGGCCTAGTCAAAGCCCAGACCTCAATCCAATTGAGAATCTGTGGTATGACTTAAAGATTGCTGTACTCCAGCGGAACCCATCCAACTTGAAGGAGCTGGAGCAGTTTTGCCTTGAAGAATGGGCAAAAATCCCAGTGGCTAGATGTGCCAAGCTTATAGAGACATACCCCAAGAGACTTGCAGCTGTAATTGCTGCAAAAGGTGGCTCTAATAGTTATGCACGCTCAGGTTTTCTATTGTTTTTACTTATTTCTTGTTTGTTTCACAAGAAAAAATATTTTGCATCTTCAAAGTGGTAGGCATGTTGTGTAAATCAAATGATACAAACCCCCAAAAAATCCATCCAGGTTGTAAGGCAACAAAATAGGAAAAATGACAATGGGGGTGAATACTTTTGCAAGCCACTTGTTGCCCTAGAATACTAATAAAATAGTGCTCACCAGAATAATGTCATAAATCGACAGAATGAATGGTTCAATCAAGTTGACATCGGTAAAGTTTTCTCTTTCATCTCTGCTTCTCTCGCGCAGCAAAGATGTTTAAGGACCGGGGAGAAAATGCAATTACTCTAAAAATGACATCAGTTTGACCTGTTTTAAGGAAATTAAAAGCTGTGAAAACTACCCAACATGTCCATTTAAGTGGCTGAAATACTATCAGCTTTTAAACTGCTGATTTAAGATAGCAGCTTTAAAGACGGTCCGTAACGGCACATTCATTCTCTCAAGATGCTGAATGAAATAAATTATATTTCTCCACTCCTGTTCCCGAGTCAAAGTGTACATTTGGTGTATAATTTTACTGCAAGAAATGAATAATTCTTTGTACATTATTTTTTGACCCCCAATTTCAATCTTGTCTCGTTGCTGCAACTCCCCAATGGGCTCGGAGGTGAAGGTCGAGTCATGCGTCCTCAGAAACATGACCCGCCAAACCGCGCTTCTTAACACCCGCCCGCTTAACCCAGAAGCACCAATGTGTCAGAGGAAACACCATTCACCTGACAACCGAGGTCAGCCTGAAGGCACCCTGCCCGCCACAAGAAGTCTCTAGAGCGCGATGAGCCAAGTAAAGGCCCCACGGCCAAACCCTCCCCTAACCCGGACAGCGCTGGGCCAATTGTGCGCCGCCCTATGGGACTCATGATCACGGCCGGTTGTGATACAGTCCGGGATCAAACCCTGGTCTGTAGTGACACTTCTAGTGCTGAGATGCAGTGCCTTAGACCGCTGCGCCACTTGGGAGGCCAGAAATGATTCATTCTGCAGGAGTTCATATTATATTAGGCTATGTGTCAAGATTTCAAGATTTTACTATTCCATTTAACCCATCTGAACAGTAGCTTACAGTTCCCTTGATGTGCCATTTTGAAGTCCTCCTCTTGTGACTGTCGATTTTGCATAGCGCCTCCCAATTACAACACATAACATAGCCGGCACTGCTATCATCCTATTTTACCACTTCACCAAATCTTTCCCAAACATTAGGCTACGGTTCTGGCCCTCCCTTCAATTTATTTTAAACTCTCCATTTCGCAGCTTTTCTCTTGTTGAATTAAACTCCGACATTGTCCTTTTTGCCTCAGTCGATCAACGTAAACTCTTTCTGCCCAAGTGTCCAAAAGCATTTGGCAGTTGGTGTGTATTACGCTACAGTAAGGCCCTGAAGCTTAGGCATAAATTACGCACTAACGCCAGATAAAAAATATGAAAGAAAAACATCAACGTAGCCTATAGATATGAATTGCACAATAATTGTACATTTATGGATTTTTAATGCATTGTTTTCTGTCAATATTTCATGACCCTTCCGCCCTGCGGATTATGAGTCAACCCGTGCATCACTAACATCCTTATATAGCTAACTGTTTCCTGAAGCTGTATTGTATTCGTTGAGACTCTTTCATTGAGGCCATTGAGTTGATCAGTGGATATGGTAGTCATGACTACCCTAGCTCTTGATGGCGTGCACTCCTCTGTGAGGGCTCTCCGAGGCGATCTGTGATGCTATCCGCCTGGAGCCTGTGTGTGCTTGCATGTGTGTAGGCTATGTAACGTGTGTGTCTTTTAATAGAATACTGCAAAATTATTTTTTTGGGGGGGGGAATAAGTAGCAGTATGGCATATCAGAAATAAGAGAAATGGTTTGATCTTGTACAAACCTGAATATTTGAGATCTGACTCGTGGGTTACGTTAACATTTACATAATTTAGCATACGCTCTTATCCAGAGCGACTTACAAATTGGTGCATTCACCTTATGATAGCCAGTGGGACAACCAGTTGTTTCCTTCTTTTTTTTATGGGGGGGTGGGCGGTAGAAGGATGACTTTATACTATTCCAGGTATTCCTTAAAGAGAGTTTCAAGTCTCTCTCGTCAGGTTGACTCTCATCTCGATGTTTCTCCACAGGACCCGGGCTTCGCCGTGTTCCTGTTCGACAAGCTCCAGCACCTCCAGTGTCCTCACAGGGGCCCGTATGCTAGAGAGGACAGCAGCTGCCAGGTCTGTGGCACTGCCCTCCACCAACTGAGACGCCTGGCCCTGCAGAAAGCCCTGGGCCTCACCGGAGACATGCCCGACCTGCATCCTGGAGCCTTCTCCTCAGAGCTGCCCCCCCGCCCTGCTGCCCACAGCATGGTCACCCTACCCTGCCAGGACTGGTCCATGGAGGACTCGCCAGCCAAGCAGCCACCCAGGTTCTATGATCAGATTCCTGGGGAAAGGGTCAGGGGGGGACTCCAGGGTTGGGGTGCGATCCAGAGCAGATCCACGGGAGGGTCCAAGTCCTCGGGCCTGGCCACAGTGACTCCCATACCACAGCACTACCTGGAGGGGGTGTGGAGAGTCTCTCGTGTCAGGAGGGATCATCATCCTCATTCCGCTATGGTAAGTTCCTATTATCATTTGTTTCTTTAGATTAGAGTATTTGGGCTAGACTTCATTCATACAGTTTTGGTCTTTTAAGCATTACGAAATGTATTCAGACCTGTGTTTATCTTTTGTCTGAAAGCTGCCTAGCAAACACTTTCAAGCAGAAATGCATCGTTTTTTATTGGCAAAAAAGACACCTTGAATTTGTTGTCCATTTTCATTCAAGAATGGCTACCATTTTCATTCACTTTGGTTAGTGCTGCACGGTAACACATTCTACTTTTTTACACTCCATGTGCTATGACAAAATCATCCAGGTCTGAGAAAAGACCTTGATTTTGCTGTTACCCTGGCAACGCAGAAAAATTTGAAGTGCTGTGACTAGAAAGAGTCAGGAGTTGTGACGAGGGTCAATGGGAAATACTTTATTTCTCCATCCATGGCTTCTGTTAGGAGGTTGGTTGCCAAGCACGACATTGACATTGCTCTGCCATCTCTACGGAACAGTGTGTATTTGACTGAAACTAGTAGTTTATGGGGGGTTTTTCAGGCCAGTTATTTATTAGGTTTCATTAAATTACCCTGTGTCAATTTTATGGCTGGCCCTATAATCAAATCATCATGACTCCCACTCCTAGTTCAAGGCTGAGGTGTCTTGAATACGACTCCAGTTAAGTGGCATGACAGGGTTGCCACCACAGGGGGTCCTTCATCTGCCTGAATGAGATGTCACCCTCTGATGATGTCATTTGGGGTGTTCATCAGGACTCGGTGGCAACATGACCAGTGTCAAGGCAGGTGTCTGCCGATAGCTCAATATAAACAGTGGAGCCGGTAGTCTCTGTAATATCACCTATTTTAGAGATGATCTTTTTAACATTTCCCTCCTACTCCATTCATAGCAGAATAATCATGCACAGTAGTCAGTCAGATAACTTTGAATCCACCATGTGCTGTTTTGGGCATCCCTCTCAGGACACAATACGAACTAGAAAAATGAACTATCCATTTATGGACGTAATGAAATTAACACACGACTACATCATCTAGCCTGTACAAAACTAAAATGGCAAAAATGACAGCCACCCCCTCTGACTCCCAGGCCACTGAGGAATACAGAAGGTAAACAAAGCTGAGGTTCATAGCACCGGGGAGTTACAGGCAAGCCAAATCAGCTTCCTTTTTACACTCTTCTTTTAAACAACTCTAAAGGTTGTTTGGCTAGTGCCAATTAAAGTGACGGACTTCCTCCCCGTGAAAAAGGATGGCAGTCAGTGGAGGCTGCTGAGGGGAGGACAGCTCATAATAATGTCTGGAACGGAGCAAATGGAATGGCATCAAACCATGTGTTTGATGTATTAGATACCATTCCACTGATTCCGCTCCAGCCATTACCACGAGCCCGTCCTCCCCAATTAAGGTGACACCAACCTCCTGTGATGGCAGTCCAGTCAGTCCTAGTTAAACACAGGTAGATAGATGTTGGCCATGACAATAAAGTACACCCCAAGGCGGCATCAGAACTCATTAAACACAAGCAGATTGCCCACTCTAAGCACAATACCCACCGAGCCGGTACCGTAGCCTTCCAAACACCACTTGACCTTCCTACCTGGAGATTGAACATTAAGTCATCTCAATGCGGAAGGATAAGCTATGGGAGGATTATCGTGCTGATGATGGCCATTGTTGACCTCACCGCCACACCAGTACCATCCATCGATGTGTCAACTAACTCCCAACTCCAGTGATGGGCTGATTAAACTTGGGAACATGGGAATTACCTCCTGGCCGCCACACGCCCCCCATGCCAAGTGAGTCTGTATTAGTGCTTTGCTGCTGTTGGACACATGGCATCTAGAGCATAACCATGCTTACTGTATACCCCTCCATAGAGGCACTCCAATAGATTAGGCATCACAGTCCTGTTTGTAATGGGGTTGTAATGAGGGCCAGAAATCAATGGGGAGATGATTGGATATGCAAATGTTGTCTGAGGTCATTGTAGAATCTACAGAGAGAATGGTTCGCTATTGATCGCAGGCGAGATTTGTGAAGTGCTGGACAATGGCATTAAGTGCGTGTTGCAGCGAAGTGGAGGAGGAGGAGGAGTCAGAATGGGATTAATTCCCCTTGATTGAAGAGAAGGAACGGATGAGAAAAGGATGAGCGTATCAGTTTACAGGTCTTTGATACTGAGTGGTTTGATTGGACGATTTGGGAGGGGAGGATGACACCGAGACGACTGTGATGGACCAGAGAACAGATCTGATTGGCTTATCTTCTGTCATTTGTGTTGATTGACAGCTACATTAGTTGTCAGTGAGGGCTGACCTATATGCCTCATGGTAGCCTCAGGTCAGAGCTTGTTTTACAGCGGATATACAGTTGAAATCGGAAGTTTACATACACCTTAGCCAAATACATTTAAACTCAGTTTTTCACAATTCCTGACATTTAATCCTAGTAAAAATTCCCTCTCATAGGTCAGTTAGGATCACCACTTTATTTTAAGAATGTGAAATGTCAGAATGATTTATTTCAGCTTTTATTTCTTTAATCACATTCCCAGTGGGTCAGAAGTTAACATACACTCAATCAGTATTTGGTAGCATTGCCTTTAAATTGTTTAACTTGGGTCAAACGTTTCGGGTAGCCTTCCACAAGCTTCCCACAATAAGTTGGGTGAATTTTGGCCCATTCCTCCTGACAGAGCTGGTGTAACTGAGTCAGGTTTGTAGGCCTCCTTGCTCGCACATGCTTTTTCAGTTCTGCCCACAAATGTTCTATAGGATTGAGATCAGGGCTTTGTGATGGCCACTCCAATACCTTGACTTTGTTGTCCTTAAGCCATTTTGCCACAACTTTGGAAGTATGCTTGGGGTCATTGTCCATTTGGAAGACTCATTTGCGACCAAGCTTTAACTTCCTGACTGATGTCTTGAGATGTTGCTTCAATGTATCCACATAATTTTCCTTCCTCATGATGCCATCTATTTTGTGAAGTGCACCAGTCCCTCCTGCAGCAAAGCACCCCCACAGCATGATGCTGCCACCCCCGTCCTTCACGGTTGGGATGGTGTTCTTCGGCTTGCAAGCAACCCCCTTTTTCCTCCAAACATAACGATGGTCATTATGGCCAAACAGTTCTATTTTTGTTTCATCAGACCAGAGGACATTTCTCCAAAAAGTACGATCTTTGTCCCCATGTGCAGTTGCAAACCGTAGTCTGTCTTTTTTATGGCAGTTTTGGAGCTTCTTCCTTGCTGAGCGGCCTTTCAGGTTATGTCGATATAGGACTCGTTTTACTGTGGATATAGATAATTTTGTACCTGTTTCCTCCAGCATCTTCACAAGGTCCTTTACTGTTGTTCTGGGATTGATTTTCACTTTTCGCACCAAAGTACGTTCATCTCTAGGAGACAGAATGCGTCTCCTTCCTGATCAGTATGACGGCTGCGTGGTCCCATGGTGTTTATACTTGCGTACTATTGTTTGTACAGATGAACGTGGTACCTTCAGGCATTTGGAAATTGCTCCCAAGGATGAACCAGACTTGTGGAGGTCTACAATTTTTTTCTGAGGTCTTGGCTGATTTCTTTAGATTTTCCCATGATGTCAAGCAAAGAGGCACTGAGTTTGAAGGTAGGCCTTGAAATACATCCACAGGTACACCTCCAATTGACTCAAATTATGTCAATTAGCCTATCAGAAGCTTCTGAAGTCATGACATAATTTTCTAGAATTTTCCAAGCTGTTTAAAGGCACAGTCAACTTAGTGTATGTAACCTTCTGACCCACTGGAATTGTGATACAGTGAATTATAAGTGAAATAATCTGTCTGTTAACAATTGTTGGAAAAATTACTTGTGTCATGCACAAAGTAGATGTCCTAACCGACTTGCCAAAACTATAATTTGTTAACAAGAAATTTGTGGAGTGGTTGAAAAACAAGTTTTAATGACTCACACCTAAGTTTATGTAAACATCAACTGTACCAGAGATCTATAAGAACAAGATGCTCATGTTTCCGCCCTAACAATGGGAGTCATTGTCCCAAAGGTGGGAAGGTAGGTGACAAGCTTAGGTCCAAAATAAACCCATATGGCTTATTTTTGACTGATTTTGGCAAAAGTGAAACATCTACTCCTCTTCCTCTCTGGAACCTCTCTACCCAGTCAGATACCTTTAATAAGAACAGATTTGTTTTGAATTTCACAATACAAGAAAAGGGAATGGTTTGACTACTATGGTAATTTGTCTCTTAACCTATCACCTGATATGTGTACTCTAAAAACCTAAGAAAAGATTTGTCTCCATTTGAAAACAGAATATGAATGCATATCCACCCAGTAATGTACTGTATAATAATGATCCTGAGTATGTTGCATGCTCATTTGCTATGCTGTTGGGACTTGCAGGCAATCTGTTCTCAATGTTTATTTTCTGTGTATCTGTTGGCATCCACTCCCTCCAATGTCAACAAGTAACTCTGTGCTGCCAAGAGTTGGATGGCTAATGCTTTTGACTGAACGTGTGCCGCTTAAGGCAGCCAATCGTATCCCCCATTCCTCCTCGGTGTCTGAAAGCAATTAGACCTTGAGCTGGCACATCGCATCCCAATTACACAAAAACCTGAGTTGGACACCTCAGAGAATTGAATGCCCCTGTAAGGACCTTTCAGTGGACGTATGGCAGGTGTGTGGTGGGTGGGTGGGGAGAGGGGGGGGGGGGGGGGGGGGGGGTGAGTGTGGGTGAGTGTGGGTGTGTGTCGGTGTACGTGAGCAGCAGCGCGTGTGTCTGTGGCCATGTGAGTGTGTGTACTGATCTACACTCACCGGACAGTTTATTAGGTACACCACTCGTTCACGAAAATGGATCGCTCCTACAGACAGTGAGTCACGTGGCCGTGGCTTGCTATATAAAGCAGGCAGACAGGCATCGAGGCATTCAGTTACTGTTCTATTGAACTTTACAATGGACAAAATGAGTGACCTAAGCGACTTTGAGCGTGGTATGATCGCCGGTACCAGGCGGCCTGGATCCAGTACCTCAGAAACATTCGGCCTCCTGGGCTTTTCACGCTCGTCAGTGTCTAGGGTTTACCATGACTGGTGCAACAAACAAAAAACATCCAGTCAGCTGCAGTCCTGTGGGCCAAAACAGCTTGTTGTGGTCCTCTGTAGCTCAGCTGGTAGAGCACGGCGCTTGTAACGCCAAGGTAGTGGGTTCGATCCCCGGGACCACCCATACACAAAAATGTATGCACGCATGACTGTAAGTCGCTTTGGATAAAAGCGTCTGCTAAATGGCATATTATGAGAGAGGTCGAAGGAGAATGGCAAGAATCGTGCAAGCTAACAGGCGGGCCACAAACAAGCAAATAATGGCGCAGTGCAACAGTGGTGTGCAGAACAGCATCTCGGAACGCACAACTCGTCGATCATTCTCACGGATGGGCTATTGCAGCAGACGACCACACCCGGTTCCACTCCTATCAGCTAAAAACAACAAACAAGAAGAAGCGGCTCCAGTGGGAACGCGATCACAAACACTGGACAAACATTGCCTGGAACATGACAGTGAGTTCAGTTTACTTGAGTGGCCTGTGCAGTCCCCAGACCTCAACCCAATAGAGCATCTTAGGGATGAGATGGAAAGGGCTGTTCGCAGCATGAATGTACCGCCGTCCAATCTGCAGCAACTGCATGATGCCATCGCGTCAGCATGGACCAACATCCCTGTGGAACGTTTCCGAAACCTTGTTGAATGCCCCGAAGAATTCAGGCTGTTCTGGAGGCAAAGGGGGGTCTGACCCGGTACTAGATGGTGAGTGTATATGCCTGTGTGGGGGCTGTTAATTTCTCAATACACCCCTCCTCCCATTTCAAGCAAAACAACTCAGAACACAACAGAAGCCATAGGATTTTGGAGGCCAGGAATGGCCTGAGAATGTAAGATGGGTACTTGATTTCTTCAGGGAGGAGGTGGACGAAGGCACTGGAGACAAGGAGACGTGTCAGTAACGCTCTAAGGATGTACGCCACACGATTTGCCAAGCCAGGAGCTTCAATGCCGTCTGCAGCCTTCTAATGTTGCTCTTACGAAAAATGTAACTCACCAAATTCTCGGAGGAGAGGGAAACGTTGTGACTGAGAGAAACAAAGGAAGGAGAAATGGAAGAGAACACAAAGGAAAAGGAAGCCAGGAGCATGCCTCCCTCCTCTCTGCGCTGACAGATGGGACCTGGTTCTCACCTGAGGGGAATAAGCACGTCTGACATCCATCTGGGAGGCTTGGCGTGGGTACACCTCATGCTTCACTGCCTTCCCTCATTTTGAACTGGGCTCTGATTATGAAGGACACGATCAAAGATGAGGATTCAGTCAGAGAAGGATCTGTAGTCATTTCAGTGTACCATGCTGAAATATACAGACAGATATAGGTGTATAATTAGACGGATATAAACATTTTCCATCAAATAAATTGTTCCGTTCACTAAACATTGAATCTACTAAAAATACATGTTTGATTACTGGGAACAGAGAAGGACTAGACACATACCAACAAAGCAAGCTATATTATTAATGTAATTTATATTTTATAACCTACACCTGGGATTTAAATCAGACTTAGGTGACAACCAGGAAGGGATCAAGAGGAGGAATTGCTTTCTGAGCCGATCAAAGGTGGATTTTTTGCACAATGTTGAGAACCAGGTGCAGACAAACAGCCTCACAAACTGTGAAAGGTTTTATTGACAAAAAAAACTTGTTTCGCTTTCTGCTTCAACTCACCAACAGGCCAGTTTGAGCCAACCCAATGGCAGGCACACCGTAGGGTTCCTCCCTCTCAATTAGTCCCATAGGCATCACGTTCCGTGAGCATTTTCTAAGCGTTTCTTGTTGCTCAGAGCGACCTTCCCTCTGTCATCAGTGCCTGGGTCTCCCCCGGAACAGCTGTGCCAATACGGCACACCTCCATGGGGAGGGAAGGAGTGACAGAGGACGGGAATAAGAGGAAAATACCTCATAAACTAACAACAAGGAATTATGGTAAATCACGCTCACAGAAAAGATACTAGTCTGGTAAAATGATAGATTCTGAGTTGAAGAAATGTAGAATTGACTAACGGGTCAACCACAAGGCCAAACTGCCGCCATAGCACCGTATATGACCCAGTTCCATAATTAATAAAGTAATGTGACTTGACTTATTAGCTTTTAGTTCCTAGTGGTGCAAAGGGCTTTTAGTTCCTAGGGGTGCAAAAGGCTTTTAGTTCCTAGTGGTGCAAAGGGCTTTTAGTTCCTAGTGGTGCAAAGGGCTTTTAGTTCAAAGGGCTTTTAGTTCCTAGTGGTGCAAAGGGCTTTTAGTTCCTAGTGGTGCAAAGGGCCAGTACTGTATGGATTTGTCAAACCCCGGTTACACCTCAGCCACCCCGGTAACATCTCAGCCACCCCGGCTCTTCACACCCACTGCCTTACCCTAACACCATAACCCAGCCATTACATCATAAAAAAAATGGACCTCCAATTTAGACCCAAATGTAGATCTCCTGCTGGCCATTAATAGGCTACTGGTCTGCTGGCCAGCCTCTACATGTGAGATTGTAATGATTATAGGATGTGTGAGAGGAGGTTGTGGTAATATATACTGTCGTGTTCAGTGGGATGTGGGTGTTTGAGTGATTCTGAATCTCTGTAATCTGTTCCACTGCGAGGAAGAGAGAACATTATTCTACACTCTACAGCTCGTTATCCACCCATCAGCCATTTAGATTGGGTCTGAATTCCAAGTTGCAACATTCCTCATCGCTGCTTATTCACTGTGACTTCCATTGAAGCTTGGAAACAAAAATAGCAAAACGTAATGCATGTGGGTTACCTGTTGCCGTTAGCGTATGTTTAGCACACGTGTCACATGCAGGTAAGCTGACTCAAACTGCTGTGCTATAGAACAAGGAAAACAACGTGCTGCAGTGTCTATGAGTGGCACCCTGGAGATTATTAAAAAGTGATTGTGTCACGAAGGGCACCTTTTGAAGCCATACTGAAGGTGCCTCTTCCCACAGTCGCATGTGCCTATCAGACTAGTGCACTCCTGTTAGGGGTTATATAAATAGCACTGCTATCATTTGAAGTCGGCAGATGGTTTACATTTTTACATTTTAGTCATTTAGCAGACGCTCTTATCCAGAGCGACTTACAGTTAGTGAGTGCATAGATTTTCTTTTACCCTTGAGGTGGATAAACAATTTACCAAACGAGTACTGTTGTAGTTTGTACCGTAGACATGCTTCATCAACCATACAGATACGTATGTTTGCAGTCTTTGTGGGGGGTGATTGTGGGGGGTGATGATGATGTAACATGCCAAAGGTTAACAAAGAAGTAACAGCTTGCTCCTTTTTCATAGGGGATTTAATCCTATACATTATCTCAATGTATATACTATGTGTAGACTGGGGGAAGACCTGTTTGTTAGGAAGACCATGTCAAATATACTCTGTTCATTTCATTAGGATTGAAACAATTGTAAGGAAAAAATAACTTGACCAATGAGAAATTCCTTGACCACTGCATCTTATGTTTGAGTCAATTTCTCTGTTACTGCCAACAGAAATGCAGTAGATCAGGGGTAGGCAACTAGATTCAGCCGCGGGAGGATTTTTGTCAGAGCAGGTGGTTCGGTAGGACATAATTATAATAATTTGTACACTGCAAATTGACCACAACTAAGCCCAAAAAGAGATTGTATTTGAAAATAACAATAATTTCATTTCTTGAATACATTGAGACACGACGCGTCTCTTTTTTATTTTTATTTGTGGGAATACTTGGGAACAGATTTCCTAAATTAAACTCATTTTTAGCTGAATTGCCCGGTGATTTAACTGTTTAAAAAAAAAACTACTTTGAGGGGCCAAAAGAAATCACTCCGGGGCCGGTATTGGTCCGCGGGCCGCCTGTTGCCGACTCAACTGCTGACCATCAACAATTATAGTTGTCTGTATTAACATAGATAGTACAGATACAACTACCAGGTACTGGCCTGCCTTTACTCAGAGACCTAGAGTCACTTTAAGAGTAAAACAGGGGGCGTCTGTGTCAGTGTGGCAGCTGAGGGTGTCTTGGCTGTGTCAGTGTGGCAGCTTTGTGTTGTTGACTACTTCCTTCCTCTCTCTGTGTGGCGGTGCTTCCGTGGAGGGGCGAACGGCATGCAGTTCTGTAATCCTGTTAGCTGCCGCGCCAACGCCGCCGTCAAATAACTGAATAATGGACTCCCCGCCAAATGCCGGCACTCCGCAGACATCGCCGCAGTAATCCACCGTGACGAGCGCCGAGTGTATGCCTGGCCCAGTTTTGTAATTTCCTTATAGACTAAAAGGGATGAAAGAAAGAGAGAGAGAAAGACAGAGGGAGAGAGAAAGACAGAGGGAGAGAGAAAGACAGAGGGAGAGAGAAAGACAGAGGGAGAGAGAAAGACAGAGGGAGAGAGAAAAGCTAATGAAAAGAGGAAAATGAAACAGAAAGAGAAAAATAAAAAATAAACAGAAACAGAAAGAGAAAGAGAAAAATTTAAATTAAACAGAAACAGAAAGAGAAAAATGAAAAATGAAACAGAAAGAGAAAAAGGTCACATCCCCAACAACAGGCGCCACCAGAAAGCAGACAGTACATCAAAGATATATCTGGCTCATTTGAAAGAACAAGGCCAAATGGAGATGGTGGGACGGGCTGTGTTGATTTGTGAACGTACAGTTGCCTATGAGATGATTGGCACAAATGGTTTATTCTCATATTGCATGTCAATCTGGTTGAATTACATAACATATGTCCAAACTTGTCGTCTCATGTTTTAGTCACAGATGATTAGAACAAGTGATAGTGGATGGGACTCTATCAGTTTTTGACGCTAACCATATTGTAGCATAGTGTGAGAGTCGGTAATCAGGCCAAAGCTAATGACTGAAGCTAATGACCAAAGCTAATAAGCTAATGACTAGCTGGCAGTGAGAGTAAAGGACCAAGATTACTAACCTACAGCTGCAGCAAATGGAGCGACAACAAACAGTAGCCATGTTGCACAGGTCATTTCCTGCTGTGGAGCGGCCTGCGTGATGTGTTTTCCCCCGAGCTTTTTGGTACTCAACCAAGGGGATTGGCGACCTGCTCACAGCTGCAGGAACCACAGGAACCTAAGCAGTCGCTCAATACCTGAGTTCCCAACAGACTTCTCTGACTGTGAGAGCATATTATGCAATTTGTTTAGTTTTTGAAAATATGGAATTATCTTGCAATAAAAGACGCTGGTACAATGTTTTGTATTTATTTAATTAAATGTTTTGGTTTGTGGAATCCCCCCCCCCCCCCCCCCCCCACCCCCCACCCCCCACCCACCCTCCTCTCTCCCTGTCCAGACTCCGGGCTTGGCTCCTGATCCATATAGGAACTACATGCCCATGGCACCTGGGTGCCCCATCTACGACTATGCCGCCATCACAACTACCGTCCCCCAGCCCCAGCCCACCCCCACCCAATCCAGCCACACACCCTCCGCTGCAGCCTCCTTCTTCATCAGGTAAGTCAAAGCCATACTTTACCCTAAAGAGCCTTGTGGGTGATATATGCATGTGTCGATTTCAGAGACTCGTGAACTTGTGGCTTGATCGATGACGCAATCCCCTTTGAAACATTTCACATATCCACAATGGTTCTGATGCCCCACTGCTGCCCACATATCAGGGCAGTCAATTCAGGAAGTGAACAGAAATTTCAATTAAATAATGTAAATAATTGCATATATTTTCAATGACTCATTAAATGGAAAAGTAGAAGCTATTTATTTCAAAAGTTTTTACATTTTAAATGTAAATCACTTCCTAAATTGACTGCCTTCAGTTCGAATTGACCCCAAACCTGCTACACATCATAACAAATAATGGTTATATCCACTGTTGTCTTGGATTGGACACATCCAATAGGGCTTATGTGAATAACGGCTCGATTCGGTCTTACGTAGCAACATTTGAAATTCTGACTTTTATATTGGATGAAAGTAGAGACTCAGAGCTAGAAAATTGTTATCCTGCACTGCAGTTGAGAAACAATGGGAAAGTAATTCTGCTTTGAAAGTTGATAAACTTGTAACCCCACTTTTGAGAAAATGGCCCCTGAATGTTTTGGTACATCTACTGGAGAGCTCTTCTTTGTCTACACCCATTCAGAAGCATGCTACATGGCAGACCAATCCCAACTCCCGGCATGTCCAGCCCATTTTTGACGCAGACAATGCCTCCACACTCTTTTTCCAGTTCTAAAAATTGCAACTGCGTCTGTGTGTATTTTGACTCTGAGTTTCATTGGAGACTGAAATTGATTTTGGGTTTGAGTTAGACAACTATAACTACGTAAATCATAAATATGTATTCCTGTAGGTTCTTGTAGGGCCTAGATGTATTAGGCTGTACAGTCTGCTGTAGTCAGGGTCTTATAGTGCTATATTTCCCATCAGCCAAAGCTCTGGCTCAAAGTAGCCTACCACTTCAAAGAAAAAGTAGAACCTGCCCACGCAAAGACCAAATCAATCCACTTCGACACCATTTCAGCAGGTGGCCAGATTATCAGATAGGATTCATTTCAGCAAACAGGCGAGGCATTCTGGACTGAAAGGTCAACAACAAACATGGAGGACAAGGGGAGAAGGCTGAACTGACAGCCTTCACAAAACTCCTACTCTGGATTATGTGTGTGTGTGTGTGTGTGTGTGTGTGTGTGTGTGTGTGTGGGGGGGCTCTATATTCTTTCTGTAAATTATTTCTGTAAATCCAATGAAAGGAGGTGCAAGAGAAACTATATGGTGCAGGGCTATGTGTGAAATTCCATATAACCAGGTGGCAACTAAAATGGGCAGTTGGAAGGATAGGAGTATAAGGTATGAGAAACATTTTGCATAATATCATGATATGAATAGTATTAATACTACAGAGATGGATGGAGGAAAGTGCTTTTCATAGATGAGAGCACTCAAAATGCTTTCTACTTTAAGTGCTTCAAAAGCCAGAGTAAAACTACAGAGTAAAACTACAGAGTAAATCTACAGTGGAAAATTGGTAGGATAATAGATTTTAGGAAGAAGGGGATCTGTGCATGAAAAAACATGATATACGAGTGACATTAACAACACAGAGACACAATGCCACAAAGCCCACAAAAGCCTCTTCACAGAGCATTTCTAGAAAGTGCTTTCCATCACCAGCACTGTCTCTCAAAGCCCCTCCATCCTTAAAACATTACAGCACATACCAAAGGAAAAGCCCTTCAGAAATCACCAGGCGAGAGACAGAGAGCCTTAAGTATTAGACCTACGATCACATCAAAGTCATCCCGGGCAGCCTTTTCTAAAGACACAGAGAAGAGGGAGAGAACGAGAGAGTGAGAGAACCACTCTCCTTTTATCTGTAAATCTTTGAAGGTTAGATGACCATTACTGTCATAAAACCTCTCTCTCGCAGCAGATTGGCTTTATGCACAGGTAAGCAGATTGTGGAGAGCCAGGCCAGTGCAAAAGCCTGGGAGTGAACCGTCCTGTGAGAGATAGATCATCCAAAACAGATAGATCATGTAGCTATCTGACACACACTGACTTATTGGGGATACAGTAGCTGACGCATTATAGACAGGACCTCGGACACATCAAACTGGTTTATCCACTGTGTGTGCTATACAGCACGTCTTGTTAGATTTCGGTGCATTTAGAAGAATGAGAATTCACACTGCAGGTTAAGGGAGTTCTATATGGATATACACTCACCGGCCAGTTTATTAGGTACGCCCATCTAGTACCGGCTCAGACCCCCATTTGCCTCCAGAACAGCCTGAATTCTTCGGGGCATTCTACAAGGTTTTGGAAAACGTTCCACAGGGATGTTGGTCCATGCTGACGCAATGGCATATTGCAGTTGCTGCAGATTGGACGGCGGTACATTCATGCTGCCAACAGCCCTTTCATTTAGATTTACGTCATTTAGCAGACGCTCTTATCCAGAGCGACTTAAAAATTGGTGCATTCACCTTATAGCCAGTGGGATAACCACTTTACACTTTCCATCTCATCCCTAAGATGCTCTATTGGGTTGAGATCTGGGGACTGCACAGGCCACTCAAGTAAACTGAACTCACTGTCATGTTCCAGGTAATGTTTTTCCACTCGTCAATTGTCCAATGTTGGTAATTGTGTGCCCATTGGAGCGACTTCTTCTTGTTTTTAGCTGATAGGTGTGGAACCCGGTGTGGTCGTCTGCTGCAATAGCCCATCCGTGACAAGGATCGACACGTTCCGAGATGCCGTTCTGCACACCACTGTTGTACTGTGCCGTTATTTGTCTGTTTGTGGCCCGCCTGTTAGCTTGCACAATTCTTGCCATTCTCCTTCGACCTCTCTCATCAATAAGCTGTTTTCGCCGACAGGACCGCCGCTGACTGGATGTGTTTTGCTTGTCGCACCATTCTCGCCCAGGAAGGCGGCCGTTTCTGAGATACTGGATCCGGCGCACCTGGCACCGACAATCATACCACGCTCAAAGTCGCTTAGGTCACTCGCTTTGCCCATTCTAACGTTCAATCGAACAGTAACTGAATGCCTCGATGCCTGTCTGCCTGCTTTATATAGCAAGCCACGGCCACTTTGTCTCACTGTCTGTAGGAGCTAACCATTTTCGTGAACGGGGTGGTGTACATAATAAACTGTCCAGTGAGTGTATATCTGACTACATCGTACGTGAATTTCTTCTCAGTACAGCGAATCATGTGAAACAGCATTTGTCATTGACACATATACCTAAGGAGAAGGGGCTGCTCTGCTGTAGGACCCCATGGGCAGCCTCCACATTTCCAGTCTTGACAATGCCAGTGTGAGTCCCCCCTTCCTACCACAACTTGTTTTACCACACTGCCAGCTCCAAGCGGGCAAGTGTGAGGACGACTGTCACAACACTGTTTGGGTTCTGGGGTTTGGATTCCACCACACTGCTGGACAGTCTCAGAGGGAAGCTAACAGGGTCAGGGGTGAATCGGTCTGAAATATTTGAAGGAGCAGTGGCTTAACGTCTACATGCAATGTGAAAATGCATAGGGATGCAACTGAAAGCAGAATGGGTTGTTTGTTGATCATAATGTGGTTGACGCTTCTTACATACAGTGTAAGCAACCTGACAAAAAATCTATTCAATAATTACAATTTCATTCAGCCCTTCCTTAAATAATTTCAATATATTTCAAATAGCATCAAACCAGTCACTAACCACAGGGGAAAGTGAAGAGCCCCAATTTTCCCAAACCATCCCACAATCCCCTTCTTCATCCTCCATCCTTCCATCCCCCTTTCTTTTTTTTCCTAAAATACAGCCCTGCTGCCATGGCAACTTGCTTTGGAGGTCCATTACAAAGTGTTGAGGTCGGCTGCTCTCCAAGACCACAGGGATGACTTTGAGAGAGATAGTTGCTATTCCATGTTCATACTGCATTGCGCCTTGTGCATTCAACAATAAAGTAGTTACAAATCTAGCATAATTGCCCCAGAGATAGGCAGCTGAACCAAATGAAACGCGGCTCAATCTTCTTGTCTGTCTCATTTCATTTGCATAATGGGCCAATGCTTTGTTTCATAGGATTATGGAAAGAATGTTTGTGTGCCACCACACCATGGTATACCCATTGATTTCTACACACAGGACATTCAAAATGAGCTTTCAAGCTGATCAACTCCGCTGGAAGTAAATGACTCTTGGTGTTTTGGACACCTGCACAGATTCGCTGATCACCATGTCAACAGGGTAGGCTTGGCTCGTGATTGGTTAACAGGTTGGAATAAGCTACACTGTAGTTAGGTTAGTCATGGTGGATAGACGTTTGTCAGCTATAATTTGCTCATCGTAATCCCTTCGCCTTGAAGGACCAGAGAGCGCTTTATAAGATATACTACACAATAAAAACCTGACTATTTGCTGTATGTAGACTTGGTACTACCATTGAGATAATTGTGGGCCTTGGGCACAAGAGGTTGAGAATTATAATTGCTGAGGAATATGAACATTAATTAGAAAGGAATATTCAACTTTGATAGAAAATATTATGCTTTCATTGGATCCCCAAAAATATGATCCCCAAAAGAACAGTACGAGATCCATCTAAAATCTCTTTGTCAAAAACATCTATATGTAGTGTCTCAGTCCAGTTTCATAGAGCTAATCCCTAGGGAGGATGATGCTGTTTCTGATAATAGGCCAGTGGGATGCACAGGGCAGTGGCCTG